>NC_089728.1:3747500-4050000 GCF_035083965.1 Branchiostoma lanceolatum
TCGGCTTGACGGTCCTGGTCAGTTCTGGTTTTGTCCGGGACGTAGAGTCTTTTGGGAAGCGGTAACCGGTCGCGCCGCCTGGTGGTGGTTCTACATGGCAGGACGGTGGTGACTGCTGGAAGACTGTGGGGAGGATTGGGGGACATTGGCAATCTCATAATCATTATTTCTGTTAATATTGAATTAACTTACAGGAGGGTCTGCATGGGGGACCTGGCAATGCTTGATTTAGAAAGATGGCAATGCTTACCGGTACATTGATGCACATTCCTATATGCACTGCGCTAGATTTGTACCATAATTATCAAAACTAGCCTGCAAACAACAACACAAATCGGATGTTCCATTTGTGACTTTTTGGCAATCTGACGTTTGAGTATACTACACGAAAATATTATCAAGAATGCTTACTTTAACATAGAATTCTGGATAACACATAAAATCCAATTGCGCTTTATGAATAATCTATTGACACTTTTAAAGTCAGAAATTAGAGCACGCTTGCTAGTAGCAGCTTGCTATGCCTCACACTCACAGAAAAAGGAATGCAGACTCTGTCACAGTATAGTGTCTATTCCATAATCTTTCAGTGTTGTGGTGGCTGCAGGGACATTTGCTTGGGCTGTCATGAGCTTATCTATGTCAATCAACCAAATTATTATTGAATCCATTAATTTCGTGTATAAAGGGTTAAAACACAAGAAGTATGGCTCTTGTGCGAGATTGGAAGTGAATTTTTAAAAAGTTACCTATCTAGGCGCCCCCCTCCCACAAACACTGTCACATGTGGTCAACATTTTTAGATCACGATTTCTACCAAATAAAAACTTGTTATCAGAATAAAAGAATGACTACGACTGCATCTTACCAAAGTGTCCACTGTGAGTTTTCCAAAGATGCATATCGAGTGCAACTTGACCAAGTTTGTCTGCTATTTTGCACCGCACGGACTAACATGGACGCCGCCATTTCGACTTTTCAGATGACCTTCAGTAACCTTTGGGTCATTTCACTTTTTGGAACATATTTTACTCAAGAGCGAAATTAGGTTAAAACTAATATTACTAAAACTATTATAAAAGGCGCTAAAATTTGAATCGTAATGTTATTTTATCAGAAATTGTTGTAAAAGAGATTGAAGTGTTGAAATATATTATTATTTCAAAATCTAAACCCCCGCTAATGTAATGGAGCAGCCTACGCTAACCTTTGACACAGATTGACAAACACCATCATGGCGGAAAGATAGCACATGCCATCATCTTCAACCATCTTTGTTCAACTTTTCGTCCAATAACGCAGCGTTTGACGGCGGGATTTTGTCCTGTTGACGAACAAAGCCATGGCTGAAGCAGGAAGACCGTTACAGGACGAAGTAGTCAACCTTGGAAGGCTGAGGCAGGCACAAGATGAGGTGACATTTTTTTTCCTTCCTTAAAAACTCTTCACGCACAAACGCACTTTATCGTCAAGGAGCTTACCCCCCGGTCGGCTTAAGGACTGTGTAAACGGGGGGCGAGCGTTCCGCTTGCTTCTTCAACCTTAATTCTTAAGGTGTACTAGACCCAGACTGTACGCTTTGTAGAATAATGATTCGCCGGCTATTGTTAGTAGAACGTTCCGGCACATGCCACTTTCATGCAAAAATCACTCAAGTCGATACCGGCACTTGTCACGTTTTAAAACTACAAAGGTCAAGGTTTTTAACACCAACAACAAATATAGAATAATGCCATGGTTCTTTTGAAGACCGGTGCAAAGCCGCTGATCTGCCAGACGACCCTCTGATCATTTGTCAAGATGTAGTTACCGACGAATGCCACGAATGCTTTGTATGCACCCCACCTCGTGTTGTTACTATTCATGATTACATGCTGGATGTAACAAGTGGCGCGGTTGGCTGCTGTTGCGCTGAGCAGTGTCAGTTCATCAATGCAGTAGTAGAATATATGTTTACTCATACAGGCCACTTCTGTTCATGATAGAACAACTGATTTTGAATTTTAAGGCTTTTTCATCAGTCTGCGTGTCAAGCTTTATGGGGCTTATATTGTTACTTTTTTTTCTGATGGCATATAAGTTCTATTGCATTTGGTTTCTTGTGGCCATGCTTATTTAGAACAGATATGTCATCAGAAAAAAAGCATATTACATCGTACATTGTATAAGCTAAAGAAAGCCACAGTTGTAGAGCCTGCTAAGGGGGCTACACTTTACATGAGATTTCAAATATTCATTTATATACTTAGTAATGTTTTAAACTTAAGAAAATATTGTACTGGAGATGTTTTCTTTTTTTGTATAAAGATGATCATTGTTATAAAATCATATAACTTTTAATATGATGGTGTACATTGAGTAATAATGTTGATGAAAAATATTTTTCATCTGGAAGTGGCATGCATGGTCCAGTGGTTAGCGACCCTGTCTTTGGACCAAGAGGTTGGGAGTTTTGTTGTCACTCGCCCGACTTGCATGCTTCTGGAAAGGGTTGCAATCCTTATAGGACTGTGGTTCACTTTTCTTTGTACTTGTCAAAAAGAGGTTGTGGAATTTCCCTGGTTCAATGAACTTGGAAATACAACATACATGTACATAGCATCTGTCTTCTCTGTCACGACCAGTGGAAGAAAAGCTCTTCAGTGAGCTAAGCTGGTTCGAGATCACTTGCATTTTCCACTTTATCTCAATTATTTCTGTCCTTACATTACAGGCAATAGAGGCATGCAAGGCAAAGATCAAGCAATGGTATGTTTTTCTTGTGATGCCATAGGAGTATTGTCAGTGACTGTACCCAATATGAAGCGATACCTTATTATGCTGCTTTTTAGATTGTACCTATCGACTGTTTGTTATTTGTAGTTTATGTGCTGTGTATTGTTTTGTGTGCGTTGGCCACGACACCAGCAACAGCTGCTTGTGGCCCACGTGTATTGTACTGTTTGCAATCTCAATAAATCACAAATCAGTCATCTTCAAATGTTGTTTGCCTCACCATCATATGTGGACCAGCATGCTCTTTCTCCCTACTTGGCATATGAAGCTATTTTGATATTACATAATTCATAATCGGATTGCTATATAATGTATAGTGCTATGGATGGATGGTATACACTACTCGTATGCAGACAAACCACCTCATAATCATATTGATAAATTAAGTAAAAAAGTACATTTTAATTGTTAGAGAATGATATTGTATGTAACATGCAGTGACGGTGTCAAATAGCGGATTTTGATTTTACAACTATTGATTAATTTCATCATTAAAAAATGTGACTGGGATGAGCTCAACAGAAAGTTCTTTCACAAAGTAATATTAGGCTCTACCAGCCTCCGCGGGTCGCTGGGAAAATAGTAGAAATTGGCCAAATAGAGTCAATTGTATGAAGGGAGTCGGCTACGGAGAGAGGGTCCAAAATGTTACCCTCCATGGCCAAAGTCCCCCGGCAAATGTTCTCCCTATAGTCGGTGCAGTTAGTCTGGAAGAGACTAAAGTAATATGCAAATTTTGTAGATATGTTGTATAATTCACAAAATTTGTTATGAGTTTGTTGTAAATTTGTTAAATTATGGCATCTCTGTTTGCAGGAAAAAGTTCAAGTCTGATTACAATGCTGTACAGGACAGGTTAAGAACTCTACCAGACAGGATTACATATGACATCATGGTGGGTATTTCTGTAGTGAAAGCTCTTTAGGCCAGCATAAGGCCACAACATTTTAATTTCTTGGTTAACGGAATTTTAGAAAAAAATGCTAGATTGGAAAATCAACAGGAAAACAGAATCTCAGAGGAAAGTTTGTACTTTGGTGCACACAATTTCAGGGAGTGAACAGGGTCAGGGTCAAGTTTTCACCCCAGCCTTCTCTTTTCATGATTTTTTTGTGCTAAAATTTAAAAAATAAAATCTGTTAACCAAGAAATTGAATTGGTGTGGCCTAATGTGCATGAATATGTACATGACATAATCTTAAGTTGATCAAGAAATAAGTATTTGCACACAAATATGGAAATATTCCTGTTTTAATATAATTTATGTCGGTGGAAAATTGTAAGTAGATGACATGATATTTAGGAGTGAACATTATTTGTTGGTATTGAGCACTATTTATGTCAGGAAGTAATGTTTTTGATAATGGAATTCTGCAACTTGCCATATTAAAGCACCGACTAGTAACCCAGGATGGTACTGCAGCCTGGAACTGTCTGGTCTGTATCTAGGATAGAAATGAGTGGACGACCTGAAGGTGTCAGAATCCCAAGGTGGCGGCACCCGTAGATGCAAACGAGTGTTTCATTTTTTGTAAACGTATTATCATGTCGCCAGGAAAGGAAGACATTGCACAAACCTACTAATTGTCATAAGAACAGACCAAAAACAAAGGAATGGGAAACCTAAAAACTGCAAAGAAACTCAGAGAGCTATGGCAGCTTGCAGGAAAAAAAACACAGTGGAAAGAAATGAAGAAAGACTGAATGCAGCCAGAGGTTGTTTCCACAACTACCTTAGCTGCAGAACACAGTGGATCATCATCATCATTATCATGTCAGTCTGACACTTAATGCTGATTGAGTATGTCTGAGACCTGACCATGTATTTTATTGACACCTGTAGGTTCCGTATGGGTCTCTGGCCTTCATGCCAGGACACCTGGTCCACACCAATGAAGTCCTGGTCCTCCTGGGGGACAACTGGTTTGTGGAGCGGTCAGCCAAGCAGTCGTGTGAGATCATCGACAGGAGGAGAAAACGTGAGCTTGGCTTCCTATTGTTTCTGTTCTGTGGTCTTGTCTGTTTCTTTCGCATAGCCAGTAATGCCTTTAGGCATAACACACCAGTTTGGTATATTCAGTACAATCTGCATAAGGCCAGACTGTAAGGTTTGATCCACTCACACAGGGAAGGACCCCTACTGTTTTTTTAAATAAAGTGTGGTGGGTTCTTAAACATGCTCACCTCAAACCTTGGACCTCCAGCTTTACGTCCCAACGCAAAATACACTTTAGCCTATTTTGACATGGTGCATTGTATTTTGCAAGGTTCAATTCCAGTTTGACATTTTTTCCTGTAGGAATTGACAACACACTAAAGGATCTTAAAAAGGAACTGGGATTGCTGGAGTCCAGAGTGGGCTACACAGAGGAACTACAGGATGCAGCCAAGGCTTCTATTGTTGTAAGATACCTTAAACTCATCTTAGTGGGGGATATGTAAGGATCATAACTTAAGGGGAGGATATATGTGATGAATATGTAAAATGTGTGGTTTTTCTTTGCATTAGGTGCATGGTACATGTATATGGTTTTGATATAACTGCAGTGTAATAACTGCTCATTGGTTTTGGATAAACATATCAGTCTTTGTTTGCAAACTCAATCATGTCCGAAGGCTATGACAGATGATGATAACGTAAAAAGGTCAAAAGTGTCTAGTCTATAGATGTATCTGACGTATGTTTTGGGGGATTGTTAGAGGCAGTGGCTAATAGAAAGTCCAGCATTTTTTATTCAATGACTAGTGGGTTGTGATTTTGGTAGAAATGTTGCTTTTTTATAGGTCTTCTAATGGTGAAAGCTTGTTTGAATTGTTTCACAAAAGCTTGGTTCTCTCAGCCTCATACGGAGGGCATTTACGAATGAAATGTATTTCATTTTCCACTGGACTCGCATGATGCACTTTTCGTCTTGTCAATATCACAGGGTCAAGGTGAAGTTATGGAGATCAGAGAGGAGTATGTGCCAGAGAGGGATGATAAACCTACCAGTAAGTATTCTGAGTCAGAAAAATGCAAGTTTAAAATGTGCAATGGTGTTTATGCTTGTACTGTTGAGAGAATACTACTGTATATGTATCTAAGTTTGCATGGTTTTTATTTCGCGGTAGGGAGAAAATGGAGTGTTCGCTGTGTTTTGAGTTCACGTTCGAAACAATAGTAGCGCTACAGCCATGCATGTAGGCGGACAAAAAGTTTTGTGGTGGTTTAAAGTTCGTGCTGAAGATTTCTGCATTTACAGTAGTATTCAGGATGTTGGTAAACTCAGAAGATTTGTAATTTTGCACTATGCTATGTCAACACTACATATTTTGATAATACATATTTTGTCAGTAGTATCCTTGTCACACAGCAGGTAAATTGATCGGCCGACAAGTCTGCAAGCTCTAAATGATATTTTTGTCAGTAATATGGCTGTTTTTCTCTTGATCATTTCAGTAATACGGCTGTTTTTCTCTTGATCATTACGCAATTTTTAGGGATCGGACAATGTTTGCAGGGCATCGAGCCCAGTCAAATATGATAGGGTAGATTTTCAGGCGAAAAAGTATGCACAGCTCTGGACTTGGTGACCTTCTCGTAATCAGCAAATACAGCCGAAGCTTGTCAACTGTGTGACAGGGGTATGAAGGGCTGGAGAGAATAGCCCCATAGCAGGTCATACCAGCTTGGGGGGGGGGGGGCTTATAATACACTTTTTGCAGCCAGCCCGTAACCATCAGCCAGCCTGTAACCATCTACCGGCAAAATTTACCGGCATCAGCCAGTCTGTAACCATTTTACCGGCAAAATGATAATAGGCTGGCTGGTAATCCCCCCCCCCCAAAAGCCGGTATGGCCTGCAATGGAGGTTATGGAGAGAAGGTCTTCACAGTAACTATTGAAATATGCATGTACGTGATGTAGTTTGTTTAGTGGAATTAGCAGTGTTGTCTGTCTGACTCTTAATCAATCTTTTAAACACTGGGTTTATTTTGGTCCATGGGCTTGAGTGATTTATCAGCTCAGTTGTTGATTAGATGGTGTTTGGACAGTAAACATACCAACGGTTTTATGGCAAGAAATATGTAAACAGGTGCAATTTGACCCAAATCCTGCAATATATGAACAATAGCTACAGTCCCTATGCTTTGAACAAGGTTAAGGGGACTTCATGAACAGTAAATGAATATAAGAATTATTCTTTTTTTAAATGATAGTTCTTGAGTAGTTATGGCTGTGCCATATTAGGCCTAGGAAAATCAATGTTGTGTTGCTTATTAGGGTCCTGAAAAAATTAGGGTCCGTAGGTAGAAACTCTCTCTTTATTTCTTAGAATTTGGCTGAAGTGATCAACTTATATTTAAACAGTGTGAAAATGAAATGCATCAGGACACTTGCTACCAACCTCTCCCTGTAAAAATATACCCTGCTCCAGAAAGCTCTTTGCCTCTCTGCCTCTTTGCCTCTCTGCCAAACATTGATGCCTCTCTGCCAAACATTTAAGTTTGAATGTGGGGATTGCCCCCCAGGGCACATTGAAAAACACCATCACAGGCGATATGTAAACCCCTGGATAAATAAAAATAAACAAACAAACAGCAAGGAAACTTACTCGCTGGCCTATGTGCCACTAGGCTCTACAAGGTGAACAACAACAACAAAAGAAAAAGTCATGTTGAACATATCTTTCCCACAGAGAGGATCAGTCGGGTGAAGAAGCCGTCGGAACGGACGGTGAAACGGCCGGTGGTTAGAAAGGAGCTAACGGAAGATGACGTACCGGTCAGTTTGCTGTCTCAGCATAAACCAATACAAACAGAGGAGGCCATCTGGGCACGGCTGGACACCCTGGAGAGGCTGGAGGAAGAAGAGGATGAAATGAACAGGCAAGAAGTCGTTCGTTTTTAGTGAAACGTGTTGTTGTAGTTAGAATCAAGGATAATTCGTTTGGGTGTGCTCATTTTGTACCTTGTAGGAATGTGGAATTACCAGTACCATTTACATTTGACAGTGACGGCTAATCACAGGCAATAGCCCCTCCTGGCAGATCTTATCAGTATTGCAGCTTGCCTGTAATATGATAACTTTATGGCAGACTTTATCAGCACTGCAGTTTTAACTACAACCTTGCAAGAATGTGGATTTACCAGTACCATTTACATTTGACAGTGACTCCTAATCACAGGCAATAACCCCTCCTGGCAGATCTTATCAGTATTGCAGCTTGCTTGTAGAAATGAATTGTGGCTGATTACAGATAACTTATGGCAGAATTTATCAGCACTGCAGTTTTAAAGGGGACCAAAACATAGAATTGAAAAGCCTACATTTCTATGCTAGATATATATACCCCCAAATCAAGTCCTCTCTTGTTTTGCATCGTACTCCAGGGCTCTCCCACTGTTTTTGTTGGTTTTGGGGTAACTTGGAAATGCCTGCAAATTCGTCTATTCCCTCTAATTCGTAAAATTGCTCAAAAACCTTTTAATATACTAGTATATCAGACATTCAGAATTGAAACAACTTAGTACAACAGTTATGTGTGTTCCTGCATTTACGATCAAACTGCATTTATATTCGCGATGGTTGAATTTCGCGGTGAGAAGAAAATGGAGTGTTCGCGGTGGTTTTAAGTTCACAGTAAATTTATGTATTTACAGTAACAGACACTCAAACAGTGGATCAACTAATATTTAAAATAACCAAAAGTTCTGTTCCTTACATTGCTTTGGTTGCAGTGGTTTTAAGTTCACAGTAAATTTCTGCATTTACAGTAGCAGACACTCAAACAGTGGATCAACTGATACTAGTATGTAAAGTAACCAAAAGTTCTGTTCCTTTACGTTTGTTTTTGTCCCTTCCCCTGAATGTCCAGGCTGTGGTCCAGTGAGGAGGGTGAGGAGGATGAGGAGGGGTACCAGGAGGATGATGAGGATGATGGTGACGACGACAGTGACATCAACTTCACGGACGACGACATCGCAGCCCAGATTAGGAAAGCGGAAATGAGCAGAAGATTCGAGTACGACAGCGCGCATCGTGTCGCTGAATCTGAAGCCCTTCAGGAGAAGAAGAAGTCAGTCCGATGGAAGGACCAGCAGGAATTAGGGGGGGCGCAGGAATCTGTGAAAACTGACAGCACTGAAGAAGGTCTAAAAGCACAAAGGACTTCTGCTATAAAGCCACATGATGGGAAAACAGTGGCTAACATCCCGTACCCTAAACATGTACCCTACTACGAGGATGACAGCGATGCGTCAACTCCAGCAAGGATAGTGTTCCACCACACTCCGCTGCCTGTAACAGAGGAGGTATTGGTATGTACTCTGGCATTGCTTTGCATAGAGCTGTGTACTGAAACAAATTTTAGGTACAGGTATAGGTACACGGGTTAAGGTACAGGTCCGGACCTGAACCTGTACCTAAACTACTTGTTCAGAAAATGGTAGCCTTTCAATAAGGACAAAAGCATGTTTGATTGTGTTATTTTTATGAAAACACAGATGAATATTTGACTCCAGCTTTGCAAATGTGTTTTATGTGATGGAGTATAGTATAGATGTGGCTTAAGTGTACTGCCACGGTAATTTCATAGTAATTTTATCTGTCAAAGTGGCCATCTCCTAAGTCAGGCTTGACCTGATTAGTACCGTCCAGTACGGTCCACCAGGGTTCAGGTATGTTGGACCTGTACCTAATTGACTGTACCGGTACTGTATCACCGGTACACAGCTCTAGCTTTGCACCTTTTTTCTTATTACCTTTGCCAAGACTGTTTTTGGTAGCGGTGTTTGTATGGTTGATCCACATACCACAAGCTATCAAGGGATTGTCGTGAAATTCAGCGTGTATTAAGGTCTTGTCCTCTCAAAGAAAGTTGGGGCCCCTTGGTGGCTTTCTTTGGTACTGCAGCAGAATGTCCGGTTTTGATATTTTTCTGAAGATTTCTTTCCTAGCTATGATATTCACAACACTACATTTCTTAAAGAAAAGATACTTGGTTTACTTGTCATGCATTTTCTTTTTCAATCAGTTAAGATGAATGGAGGCCTCAGCCCTTATGTGTAGATACCCACACTGTCTCTAAATATGTTGTGCTGAAATATTGATTTTGTTGTGGCTTTTCAGGACCCGGTCAATGAGAGTAATGTTCCATCCGAGGGAACTGTTACCAGCCCTGCCGACATCTACAACCTGTACCACCAGCCGGAGTCACCCTCTCTACACACCTTACCTCCAGGTCAGGTCAACTCTGTGCCTAAGGTCCCGCCAGAAGAGGACAAGCCAACCTCAGGCACGAAACCCAAGTCCATCCTGAAGAAAAAGTTATTGAGAGAGGAAGTAGTAGAGGTGGTTCAGAATAACGTGAATCGTGAGGAGGCAGAGCCTCAAAAACCACCTCCTCTGCCAGCGCCGAAGTCGGTAAGTACAAATATTCTGCAATATTGTAAACATTAAATACATGAAGCACATACATCTGCTCAAAATATCAGACATGCTCTTTGCATTCGAAGGAAAATAAAGGCTTTGACTTTTAAGGTTAGTGGTATAGGTTTGAGCTCCCTAGCAGCTATTTTTAGAACTGCAGTGACCAATTTTGTTTCAGACTTTGAAAGAGAGTAACTCAAGAAGGGGCTGACAGATCGTCACGATTTTTGGTATGTAGATAACATCAATTACCATAATACCGCCACGTTTACTGCAATTTCTAAAGTGATACTAATTTAGCAAAGGAGCAACTCATTATTTTTTCCTGATTACATGTCGATGTTATAGCTTACCTTTGCCACTTATGCTGAGTATGTTTTTTTGTCTCTCTTGATCTCCTAAAAACGAAATATCGCAATCGTAAGATGTTGCGGAAATGCACCGAGAACGGGCGTGCGCGCGGAAGGGGGTTCCATAATACCGCCAGGAAGAAACTCGGCAATTATCTCCCCATTTTTCACCATTATACATCAGCTGTTGTTCCTTTCTTTCGGGGTAGTGCGTGCCCTAAAAATACTACGATGTCTGGGGATAAAAAAATCACTCGAAAACGGATGTTACTGTTGCGAATTTTGATTTACTGTAGCCCATCACAACTGCTATCACGTAAAACTTACGTCTGGCGTTCTACTATGGTTCAGTTCACATAATGGCGGCTTCGTTTTCAGTGTAACGGTCGTATTAATTGTTGGTCTTATCCAAAAATTTAAGATCGTCAAGATCGCAACTAGTCCCGCGTGCCCACCACCCCTTGTAATTGATATCTTGAGGGTTAAAGTTGACGCGGCAGGTCTACTATGCCGCTGGGTGTGAATCAGGAGAAGCTCTCTCGTGAGGCCCGGCGGCGGCGATCCAGTTATGGAATAATCCCAAGTGTGCCTTACAAATAAAGACATTTTCTTTAGCTATTTATCACAGACGAATGATTGGTTCCTGAGTAAATCTTTATTACTAATTTCGTCTCCCATGCAAATACAAATGGTATCGACGTACGCATGGGGTCCCCAGTTGCAGCGGAGGGGTGCAAATTGTTGGTACCGCGGTTTGGGACCAAACAATAGAAGGGTTCATATCATAATCCTACTGTAAACTGTTGCTCCTTGGTGAAAAATTCATCTATAGATATCATGCATATAGTGTGATGCATGTAGATGCAAAACATTTCTCAGTGCTTTGTAGAAATTACATCCGCCCCTGCAAACTATTGGTTTTGCCGAGATTTTCGCGGGAAATTTCCTGTTACGCAATACGGGGGAGGAGCCAGTCTCGGGCGAAAACAATGAAAATGGCGACGTTCTATTTTGCGCCAGGTCAACCGCAGTTACGACGATTAAACAACCGTTCTTGACGATAGATCACACTTTGACACGAGTTGAAGGCCAGTAAAAGAAACTTTATTTTGCTGTTGTTTAAATAATCGTCTTGAGCTTGAAGCACGTGCGATTATTAAATGCAAATCCAGCGAACAACGTGCGATGGCGTGATGATATGTTCTTCCCACGCGGCCACGACGCGCTCGCCTGTCATGATAAGGGATCGAAAACATTTGACCTCGTTGTCTTCGAATGCCTCGTTATTGAGGCCTTTCTCAGAGTGTGTTAAACACCTTGTTGTCTGAAGTGTGCATACCTCGGAAATCACTGTTGCTGCACGAGTAGATCTCTTAAAATTCATCACTTTTTAGATTTGGCGGTATTATGATTAGTGGCGGTATTATGGTAATAGATGTTAAGTGTGGGCTTGACATAATTATATGCTAATTAAGTTGTTTTTACAGGATCTTTTTCTCTCTAGACCTTTATGATGCAGTGTAACCTACCTCTTTAGATGATGCTTACTCTATGCTTGTTACCCTAGGCATTTTCTGGAGAGGTTTTGGAAAAAGATGTTCAACCCACCGTGAATTCAAACACTACATCAGAGCTTCCTCCCAAGAAGGTATCCAGGTTCAAGGCCGCTCGTCAAAAGCACAGATGATGTCGTTTTTTAATGTTAGCCATTGAAGCTTAGCTATAAGGAATGTTATGAGTCTTGTTGTCAAGAGACTGTACTACTCTGTAGCAAAATGTGATTGTTCATTTGCTGTGGCAAAATCAGGACACCAGAGAAGATTGAATGGGGATTGTGATCAAGCTAGCAATTAATCCATGGGAAGCAGGGCTGTCTCCAGCCTTAATTGTCCATCTATACTCATTATTAGGGGTTGGGGAGGGGATGTTGAGTTAATGTATTGCAGGCCTTGAAAGGCATTAACCATGATGAGGGTTAGGGCATTGCAAAAGAAAAGGCAAAATTTGATTCAGCTGGAGTTCGGAAGCCAATGTTGTTGATTTTCGTCGTTAAATCTGTCGTTTAGAGGTTACGAAAATATAATGTCATGTTATGAAGTTGACATTTTTTGGATGGACGGGACGAATTTGACCGTCCCAACAAGTAAATTTCGTAGCACGAGTCCTGGAGTCAGCCCTGCATCAAGGTGCAACATGTACTGATTTTTCCGTCCGAACCTCCATTTTGTACATTCAGATTTCGCTGTGACCTCCGTGAAAGAAAAATTGACTTTTTAATGCCAGTATTTTTGTGCTTTGAGCCCCTAATGTGCCTTCTCCCTCTATCCGCGGACCTTTATAAGTTTTGGAAAGAACGCATTTTTCTTTCACAATGGAAAATGGATTTGAGATCCCTAAATAGCACTTTCCGATACCTGTTTAAAAATGTAAAAAAAAAAACCCCGGGTTTCGTGAATCGCCCAGGCACAGGATTGATCCTGATTTGATTCTGGGTACCCTGGGTAATTTCAGATTTGTGAATCCTGGTATGAATGGGGTCTTAGAGTTAGCACTTCTCAATTGATACCAGTAAGAGAACATGGTTTGTTCAGAATTTTGATTATGCATACATGTTACCATCTGTATAGCAATGGCAACCTCAGCACAAATTTTCCAAGGGAAAACTCAGCACAAATCTTCCAAAGGAAAACTTCAATTAAAGTCCCTGGAACTGTTGCATTTTTGCATATCAATAAGGTCATAAACATATTCATTCCCACAGACACCATGTATTTGATGATGATGATTCTGGAATTTTGTATCCTTTTCAAGAAAGTGCAAAGAAGCCAATATATTCAAGTTGGAAAAATGTCTTTGTAATTTTTATGGTGTGAATAGTATTGTCTGATGAATTGTCTTTCTACATGATTTGCATTGAGAGCTTCCTCATCATGCCATGCAACAATACCAATTCCATTCTTTCGTTTAGACGTCCAGCAATGTATAGTGCCATATAAAGTAGCATGTGCAGTTGTAGATGGTGGCTAAGACGAAAGTAATTGATATGGAGTTAAGAAAATGTATTCATTGATTGTAGGAATGTCTAAGTGTGGGATATTGTGAAGAAAATATGAAGAAAAAAATGTACAAGACGGAGCTAAGAAAATGTATTCATTGATCCTACCATTGTAGGAATGTCTAAGTGTGGGAAAATTGTGAAGAAGATATGATGAAGAAAAAAATGTACAAGACGTATTGGGAAGTGGGTTAAGTCTGGCACTTGCATCATGATATTATCATCATGAGAAAATATCTTTCCAGTTGGTCAACCATTCATTATAGTCAAGTGTTAGTACAGGATTGTTCATTTGTTGGTGGTCATACTATTATCTTCTGACTGTTGTTTGTGCTTGGACTGTTTTGGGTGCCGTTTCTGAGATTGCTGTGTGCTGATTGTAATGTAAAAAAATAAATAGGTAGAACAAAAAAAGGGATCTTCTTCAATACCCAAGAATATTTTTGTTCAGAGAAATTGTTCTGATTAAAAAAAAGTGTCACCCGGGTCAGTAATGCTTCCATATTCAGTAGTTTTCATTTCTGTATATATAAGATTTTGTTCCACAACTGATCAGCTGTAAATACATCTATATCCTAATGCTTCTTTCCAACACTGGTATGAACGTTATAGCTGTATGTAATAAAGCACCAAATTCAGATTGTTTTTCTGATACGAAATTAGGGAGAAACTTTCCGATGTCAATGAAATGAGTGTTCCTTTTGTAAAGTACTTTCAGCCTACCATGGGAAATGTAAGATAACCATTGGCTTTTTTGGGGTGATGCCCACAGGGCATCAGCACTACCATGTGCAAGGGTGCCTAAGCATCTGTATGAATTTTATGACAAATACACAAAGTGAAAGCTAGAAATCTTTGGAAAAAAAGGCGCTTTTTATACAAACCAACCCACCAAACGCGGTGTTGGGAAAAGGTCCCCTTTTCTGCCTCTACCTACAATATTTTGTTTTGACTCTGCGAGCTGCGGGATTCCATTTTTCATCAAATTTGTGCAAATGCTTAGGCATCCCTGCTGGTTGTGTAGTCTTAGAATAAGTATTTCTGTCTGTTACATTATGTGTCTTGAAGACTATCCAAGTGTATGAAAAAGATGATTGTTTGCATTGGTCTTATATGCAAGAATTTCTCAACCTGACGTTAGTAGAGGAAATGTCACAGTCATGCTGGCCATCGTATGTGTGTTGATATTCTCTTTTCAATAAAGATGAAAAAAAAAAAACCCTAAAATGTTCTGTATTTGTTTCTTTTATTTGTGAAGTGCAATTGATAAGATATATTTCACATTGCAAAAGAATTGGCAATCATTGACATATGATGATGAAAATTGCTACATCATACAGGTTATGTCATAAAATTCACACAAAGGGGTATCAAAGCCACGGTTCCAAATATAAATACATTTACAGTCTAAAAATGTTTCAACCGTCGGCTTCCGGTAGTACCAACTTGTATGGCACCTAAGTCTAAATTCTCCTTGTCTACGTCTTCAAAATAACTTGCAGCACTGTAAAACCTCTGAACAATGTGTAGATACCACCACAATCTTGTTTCCTAACTTTGTTACTCAGAGGTACAGAATACAGCATTGTTCTCACACTTTTTCGTATCCTTGAGTGGTCTAAAATACACTGCATCAACCATCTGTATACGGAATAATAAAAACAATTATACAAAATTCATTAGGAACTAAAAATTTGGCTTAAAACATACCTAGCCAAATTTGTGACCGGAAAATAAAAATCACCCTGAGATATGTATCGGTTTGCACTTGAGATGTGACTAATCTGCATATTTATGACACATCTGCATATCACATGACTGCATCAAGTTGCTAATTATATCTCTAATGTTAGGGTGGAATAATTTCTGCATGTTCAAGGGGACATGCTTACGAAATTTGGGGGAATTCTTTCCCACCATTTCACTTTGGAAATTTGAATAACCCTTTGGTCCATAGTTGTTTTTCCTCGATGAGCACTTCTCTATTCCATCTTAGGAAGACATTCTGTCAAGAAATCCTATGAAGTCCCCTCTACTTGACTCAAAGCTCACGTTTCAAGAAAACTTTACCTTCCCAACATTTGCACAAGACTGGGTTTTAAGACACACTTTTCAATCCCACACTTCAAAACTAAAATCGACCCCTATCTTTCTGGGTGCGTTGTGTCTCTTATACAGTCTACCTTGACAGAAAAAAGATCTGCATAAGACACTTCATCTTTTACAATGCATGCATAAGCAAACAAAAATTTCGGGGACTTTCAATTCATTAATTTGTCAACTAGCATATTATCATACTGGCTGCACATACCCGCGTAAATTGCAAGCGTGATATTGCTTGGATGCTGAAAATATCTTCAAAAGAAAATGATTATAGGCAGTGATAGGTGGAGCATAGCAGCTTTTAGAGCGAGCTAAAAAAATCACACTCAAAGCATTTCAGTGGCAGGACAAGTAAACCTTTTTAACATACAAAATGTATGTGTACTTCCTTTTCAACAAAAACTGTTACAAGCTCCATTATAAGCAAGGGGCAACACAAGGATGTGAAACTCAACACTGTTCTATCCTCCTTTTCAACTCCCATTCACTCTCAAAATTTGAAAACTGTACATAAGGCCACACCAGTTTAATTTCTTGGTTAACGGAATTCTTAAAAAAAATGCTAGATTGGAAAAACAACAGGAAAACAGAATCTCAGAGGAAAGTTTGTACTTTGGTGCACACAGTTTCAGGGTGTGAACAGGGTCAGGTGCAAGTTTTCACCCCTGCCTTCTGTTTAAATGATGTCCTTGTGCTAAAATTATTTTTAAAAAATCCGTTAACCAAGAAATCAAATTAGTGTGGCCTAAGATATAGATAGCTGCCGTGTTCCAGTCAGAGACTGGTATATTGTAAGACTATGGACACCATATGTTGGTTGGTAATGCTGGTACCATATGTACCATCCCCTCAATTGGTGGTATGCTGTTTCTTGTTGCTTTGAGGAGGGGTGATCATCCCGGGGATGGACAGAGGGCTGGCTCGGGACAGGGCCGACATCTCCGCCTGTCTGGCCTGGGCTTTCTCCTAGAATGATTCAGAAAACAGACAAAAATTTACATCAACATTTGAAAGAATTAAAACAGCAAAGTTTGTTACCGTTGTGAGAGGTATGACTGCAAATTTTGAATAAATATGAGAGATAGAAGGTATCTGTATTGCCGATATAACAACCCGTAACACACCAGCTTCCCGGGCACGTGGCACAGCAACAGCTGTTCATATAACACAGAACGACCTTGTCACAGCTAGCTACAACTTACAAGCATTGTTTAAAGCTATCTAATGAGGATACCCCTACTGCACTTTGTGGCATAGAGTTCAACTCTATGATAGTTCAAGGGAAAAACAAATACTGCAATCTTAGATTGATAAGTAGAGGTATGACTATTGCTTTTTTTGTTTTTTCTGAGCTGAAGTAAGATACTTAGTAGTTTGTACGTCTGCCAGTTTATCAGTCATTTACTGGTGGACGGTGTGTACTCACTGTTAGTTAAAGTTAAAATCCTCCCACACCATAAGGTGTATAGGGTGCTGCCCACCCCCGTTTCATAGCCCTGGGCCACACTGTGGTGCAAGCACTGCAGCAGGGGGCTAGTCCACTGGCAGTGGAGTGTGTTTAACTTCCATACTGTTTCAGAAGTATGTACCATTTTTTAAAAGTCTTTGGTATGACTCAATGCGCCTCTCGTCCAGAGGTGTCCTACCTGGGGCTTGATCCCGGGCCTTCTGGTCCAAGTAATTTAAACCAGATGTGGCTGGTAACAGAAGCGCAGACACTACACCACAGGGACACCCCCGTGTACTCCCATTCACTCTACTGCCGTACTCACTGTACTGCTTGAATAATTAAACTCACCAGCATAGCCAGATCACAGGTGTGGTTTTGGATATTGTGTGCAGACTCTGGACTGATCTGGTTGTACATCTTGAGTGGAACGTAGCCTGCTTCTCTCCTCGTGATGGCATACGGTGTCATCCACTGCACACAGGGCGCCACTTCTTCCCATGAAAAACCTAGGGAAGGACACAACTTTACTGTTAAGGGATAGACCTACGAAGTACAAAGACTAGTTCTAAAAGATACAAGAATCAAGTATCTACACTCGGCTTTCATTACTTGTCATAAAACGGCAGTCAGGAGTGAAAACTTTAGGACTAGTTACATACTATAGATATTACAAATTAACAAAAATATCAAGAGATGATTACTGTATAATACTGCAATACCTAATTTGCTTCTACATTTCATGATGAATGAGCAAAACTATACTTTCAATTCTCCAAGTATCCTATATTACACCACTTCAGCCTTACAGGTTTTCCAACATATGCAATATCTACATCAATGTAGAACTCAAATACCAACCAACCAACCAACAAACAAACACATCAATTGATTACAATACCATCGTTTTCACTGAGGGTTTATGACCTTCACTGTCACAAGGCTTGTTTACAAGTGAATTAATGAAAGTATATTTTGTTTACCTGAGACTCTGAGGCAGATGTCCCGACAACTGTTGTGGTAGAGAGCAGCAGTGGCAATGGCAGCGTAGGAGAACTGCAGGGAGCTGATGTCCAGCATGCACAGGTCCAACAGCTGCAGAAATAACACCACAGGTTTAGGCAACGATCAAAACTCACAGAAATAACATCACAGGCTTAGGCAACGATCAAAACTCATCTGGACACCAACTAGGGCAGTGTGCCTAATACATGTACATGTATAATTGTTAAGGTACAGGTCTGAACCTGTAATTGTACAAATACAACTTGAAAATTGACAAAACTAGCAAGTAGACTTGTTTTGAGATGGAGATATGTAACTTTCCAGGCAACGGTGACGACTTATCACTATTAATTATCATTCCCCCAGCTTAGTTTTCTCCTATCTTATTATTACATTTACAAGACACAAACAGCATGCACAGGTCCAACAGCTACAGAAATAACACCACAGGCTTAGGCAACAGAACAAAACTTATCTGCACATCAACCTATAAGTGATTTATTCATTTATCTCAAGTATAATATGGCAACAGCAAGTAAATTTCATGGATGAGATCTGCATGCACATTAATAAAAAAATTAAGAAAATTTAAAAAATATATTGTTTCTTTTTTTCACTCTCTCAATAGACTTGGAGTCTGCAGGAGATGTATACATAAAATCTAATTGCTGTGGCCTATGTAGAAACACTTGTCATTTTTACTTGTAGCTGCTATTACATAAGAAGACAGGTCTTTGCCACTGATTTTTGGGTCTACGAAAGCTCTCACTCGCTAGTAAAGAAAAGAGTCTAGAGACCATGGGCATACATGCAGATAAAGATACATGATATACTGGAGGCCATTGTTACCTGGGCAACCTGTACAAAGGTGTGTCCTGAGTATTGTGGCAAGTAGAACTCTTCGCAGTCTATGGCGTCCAGATTAGCCAGCTGGAGGTAGACATTCAGCCAGGAGTTTACTGTCATCGGGGACAACTCCCAGTTCAGGGCCTGTGGGGTCAACAGAATGAGATCATTATATCTATGTCATGCCTGGGCCTGATACGGGTTTTCCGGACCTATGATAACTCTCCGTATCACATAGGGTTCGGGAGTTGTATCACACGGGCTTCTATAGAATATTTCGAATACATTTCGAGTTGCGCCGCCGTAGAAAATTTGAATACCAGACTCAGAGGTTGGAATCAATGTTGTTACAGTTTTGTGTTTGAGGACACAAAACTCCCTCAACTTCGGGCGCATACCGCATTGAAATGTGTGTTTTCTCGGGTGGGTATGACATTAATAAAATACAACACGGTATATTCCGCATCACCCTTGGTCCCAGCACTCCCGCGGGTCGGATCACCCTCCGGCCTACGGGCGATCCTGCCCGCGGTCGGGCTGGTACCTCGGGTAATACGTAATACCCTGTGTTGTATTCTATATTTTTTGTTAACTTTTACATTTTACAGATGTGTACCTTTTTTAAAACAGAACAGGACTCAGTTATGTAAAAAAGGGTATCCCTAGAGCTCAACTTGTAGCAGCCTCACAGTTGAGCTCCTGGTTACAATAAGTTGCTAACCCCAGTTTGAATTCTGGGTCAGGACATCTCAGTGGGGTTTGCACCTGTCTTTTTGAAGAGACATAAAATGGGGTCCCTTGTTCGAGTAGGTGCCTTGAACGAGTTGAAGGAAAAGGACTAGCAACCCCTCCCTGTAAAAACATACCCTGCTAAGGCCACACCAATTTAATTTCTTGGTTAACGGAATTTTCAAAGAAATGCTAGATTGGAAAATCAACATGAAAACAATCTTAGAGCAAAGTTTGTACTTTGGTGCACACAGTTTCAAGGAGTTGACAGGGTCAGGTGCAAGTTTTCACCCTAGCCTTCTGTTTTAATGATTTCCTCGGGCTAAAGTAAAAAAAAAAATCTGTTAACCAAGAAATTGAATTGGTGTGGCCTAATGAAACAGTAAGGTAACTTGCTGCCTTATGTGCCACTAGGGTCTGAACCAAGGAAAATAGAGATGTTTGCGTTACCTTCAACATAACTATTTCCATATCCAGGATTTCTTCATCTGTACAGGCACCATCCGTCACATAGGCAAACTCTGTCACTTTTGGCGGGTATATTTCCTGCAAATATCATAAGTTCTTGTAAGTGTCTCACACAGTAGCTTCATGCAGAAAAATAGTACCATGCTTGAAGAGAGGGGAAATAGAAGCAGGCCTCGAAATTAACCATGTCCCGTGTCCCGAGGACAGTAGAATTTGGGTTCGGGACAATTCAACTTACGTTTCGGGACTATTTCGGGACAATCAGAAAATTCTGAGTCAGTCCCCGTCATGGAGGAACTCGATTCAGCGGAAGATTTTGCGGTAAAGATGTTCCCATTTCCATTGGGAAATGTTTATTAAATAGTTCCATCCGTAGTCAACCTGTTAAGTTGTGCCTAAAAACACCAAAAAAGCAATAAAAACTCCCGCGATTTCGGCCATTTGGCGAAGAATAGAAATAAACACTGGCCATCTTGAAATTTTTAGCGAACTCTCGCTAAATCTCGCAATAACACGCGAGAACGACACAACGCCCTCTAACGAGAATTTGTGAAACTGCAGTTTCAAATGTCGATAGAGGGCCGATATTGCCCGATAATATGATAGATTAAATCCAGCATCGTGCTTTATTCTTTCTCGGGGCGAAATTAAGTACTTCTTTGTTATTTTTGCCATATTAGAAGTTTTACTAAATTAGAAAAAGGTATTGATTTCTTAAAAACTTGTATATTGTATGTTGGAATTCTTCACTGTTTGAGGGCTTTTGTGTTTACTACTGAGTAGTACTGACTGTATATAATTTTGCATGTATTATATTTTGCATGCAAAATGTTTGCCAACATGCAATTTTGTATGCAACTGAAAAAAATATATTTCTAACACACATATGCCATGGCTTGAGTTCAGGTTCAGACTTGAGTATAGGTTCTAAGCTGAACATGAACATCTGGAACTTAATCCAGAACCCCCACTAAGTTCACATCTTTGGCCCTGGTTGGGACACTTCGGGACACTTTCGGGACAGTTGAAATCCACTTTCGGGACGATTCAGGGACAATAGGGAAAAAAGTTAATTTCGAGGCCTGTAGAAGTGGACGTAAATGGACAAAGATATCATTAGTTAGAGCTTACCTGATTCTTCAGAATCTCAACTTGGAAAGTTAGAGGAGACAACAAAAGATAAAAGACTTATATGAGTTGGTCTGGGGATACAAACACAAACACAGAAGAATAGTGAGGACAGATGCATAGCAGACACAGGACTCAGGAGACGTGAAATGTTACAAAATGAGAAAAGAACAGCTGCTTCAAGAAATACAAGACATTAAAAATCACAAGACATTGGAATCTTTTTTCTGTTTATCAATGAATGGGCACAAGCCATTGCAGACAGTTATAAAAAAAATATTATCAAGATGTTTGCAAAAACATAACGTAACTGTGTGGGTGCAGTCATGAGTCATCATTTTCTGACTTTCTAGAACATTAACACTAAGGCCACACCAATTTAATTTCTTGGTTAACGGAATTTAAAAAAAATGCTAGATTGGAAAATAAACAGGAAAACAGTATCTCAGAGGAAAGTTTGTACTTTGGTGCACACAGTTTCAGGGAGTGAACAGGGTCAGGTGCAAGTTTTCACCCCAGCCTTCTGTTTTCAAGATTCTTTTTTGCTAAAATTTAAAAAAATCTGTTAACCAAGAAATTAAATTGGTGTGGCCTAACCAGGACAAACTTACACATACTAACTGATTACCATACTTCTGTTTGCAGAGGGAAGACAAGCTGCTGCCCCCAAATTGTTGTATTGCAGCCAATACCTGAACTGTTTAATTTTGAGTTGACAGTTGTCAGTCCTTACCTCTAACTTTGCTGCTATGAAGAGAGCTGTGATGCCTATATGCTGTAGTCTGTGTTTGGGCAAGTCTCTCTCTGTGGACAGGAATCTGTCGATGAAGTCCTGTGCTAAGTAGAACGTCTCTCTGTGTAATCTGTACACTTCACACACCTACAGAGGGGAGGAAAGCATTTTTTAGAATTTCTAGTACACATGTTTATAAAACTAATGCTTCCTAGCTACATTTCTAGCAGGTTACTTTGAAAAATGTCAGCAAACTTTAAATGTGCTGTCTGTAACAATCAGCATCTGCAGCCATATCCTAGCTACAAGCGGTTATCAACATTAATGTAGCAAAGTGCTCTTGTGGTTACCGGTTATGTTTGTTGACTTAGAATCTAAAGATACTGGGTTTGAATTCTTAGCAGGCCCCAATGTTGTGCACCTTGGGAAAAACACTTAAGACCTATTTCCCCACTCGACTCTGAAATTAAGAGAGCCACACCACGAGCACTTTAAAGATGGGTCTTTCCCGGTGTGAGTGGATCAAACCTTACAGTCCGGTCTAACATAGCTTATTGTAAAAAAAAACTGGTGTGTTGCGCATAAAGGCAGGTTTCTGGTTATACAAAACAAAATAACAAACAAACATAACAAGTGAAAATCTTTATCTTATGTTGAGACCGTACCTCTATTAACCAGTCTAACAAGATGGCCCTCATGCGCGGAGCCAGCCCCTCGTGTCTGTTCAGGTAGTTGTGATCTCTGTTGTAGTGAGCCTCCTTCTCCAACATGGGCGACCACAGCTCTCTGGAGCTGGCCCAGTTCAGGTCGGGTAACGGTGATAGTCTACTGTCGCTGAGGAGATTCCTGATCTGGAAGTGTGAACCTGGAACAGGAAACATCATGGTTAGATCCGAAAATAATTTCATCAGCGCCACCTACATCGGCTACTTATAGCGGTGGGAAGCAGAACTCCAGTCAGAAGCTCTGAGAAGGTATCTGACAGACACCGACAGGTAGCAAGTGAGATTACCTGGTTGTGTAAAAAGAATCTCCTATACCCTATCATGATTAGAGTTAACAAACATAATCTAGAAGGTAAATTTTGTGGTCTGTTCAAGCTGGTGTATTACTGTTGCTCTTTGCCTTCCTGTAAAGGTACCATTGTACAATAGTATACAGTATATTCTTGCCTAAAAAAAAAAGGAAAACCTTTGGTGTGTCACTTTTAAAGTTAGCTGTAGACTTAAGGTTCATTTCAATTTTTTGAAGCTTCACGTTGTGTAGGCAAGTTATGCAGATATTCTACTTTATTCTTTGCTTAAAATTTTCTTTAGAGCTTAATCATAAGTTTTAGGTGCACCAGAGCACCTAATGTGACCTATCCACAGAAGTAAATTTCTCGCCCTGAAAGAGCCTGTGACTGATCAGCCGATCTATGGCAGCAGTTAGCTATGAAACCTGTGTTTAAAGTAGAACCAAATGATCTCACTGCACTGCTCTTGTCTGCATAAATTACAGACCTAACTTACACTGAGACGATTTATGGCATGCCTTCTTTCAAAGAAAGAGAACATAAACATTACACATTCTTCTCACCTCTAAAAACCCCCAGGGCACAGATGGCAATTCATTACAGTAATGCATGGTAATGGTACCAAGAAATGTATTGCTTGTTTTATTGCTCAATTTGTAACCTGTCTACTGTAAATCTTAAAACTTAAGCATTGATTTATTTTTGCAATTTCTTTTGCTATGACCTCTCCACTGCGAATTAGTGACACTGCGAATGTCTCCCTTCAGTGAGTACTGCACTATAGAATTGCTTCTACCGCAAAAGGACATGGATTTATAGCATCTAAAACTGACACAGAATGTACTGAATATTTCCTGGATAAAGTAGAGATGCTTAAAAGATTTTCCTGCTGAAATGACAGCAGCACTACCAAATGAATGAATTAATCAACTACATGGTGCCAGACAGGCTAAAATCCCTAATACACACCCATACTAGACTCTACAAAAGCAACCTTCTTTCAAACATGGTTTGGAGTAAATTCTGCTTTCTTCCGACCTTAAACTGTCATACACACGTTAAAACAGCATCAGTCACATTAAAGAAAGGAACTATGTCTTGAGAAGTTGGATTCCAACTTGGTAACTATCATTGACACTACAAGAGACTGTCCCGAATGAAGTACTCAAAACTGAGCAAAAAACATCACAACTCGACCCTGACAATATAGGACCTTAAGCCAACACTTACCGGGGGTGAAAATCGATTTTCTCCACTCTAAGACAGGGTCAATCATGGCAAAACTAGGGAAAGCACAATTCCACCTTCCTGCGTCTGCCATGTTTGTCCCTCTCACTGAGCACGCTCAGTCATTTCGTCCAATGGCCAAAATCAATCCTAATTGGTCAGCACCTCCCACAGCTTGTTTTTGTTTTCTTTACATTCAAATGCTGATGAGTTTAACACCCCCTTACAAACTTAGACAATGAATATTGAGGTACATAAATTTGCAAATTGACAAAAGATGAAGCTTGCTCTGGGTTCCTCCATGCATTGATGTACATGAGCAGAAGTCATTGTCTGTGCACACAAACGATTGTCTCCATTGTTTTGTTTATTGTGCACGTACAAGGCTAGTGTCTTAACACGACTGTTGATGAATATTCAAAACAAGGAGGTTGTATAACCTCCTTGTTTACACTACCTCAGGTGGTTTCTGGGAAGAGTTTTTGACCTGGATAAAGGCTGTTGCTAGGCAGACATAGAAACTTTTTATCAACTGTTTCAGCAATTACAATATCAAAACCTAAAATATAAAAAATGACATGTTGATAGTATGTATCCTTTCCGTCTTCAAGTATTGTTTGCATCCTAGAAGACTCCAGTGTTACATTCCAATAAAACTTCCATGTAATTTTATGAGCGTCTTGTACGACAAAATAGTAAATATCAAAGAGGGAAATATTTTTGACTCGTGTAAAATAACAATCTTATTTCTTTAGTCAGTAAAAACTAAAAACGTACTCATAAACTTTACATAAAGAATGTCCCTAGGAAAATAAAATAAACTCTTTTGACCAGTTCCGTTGCAGCAACATTTCGCCTAGAGCAGGCGGCCTATCATTGAATTTGACCTTCATTTTCCCGACCCTTACCCACCTACCAAATGTATAAATCCATCCACAGCTTCTCGAGTTATACTGTCCACAAACACACATCCAGACAAACAACACCGAAAACATAACCATCTTGGCAAAGGTAAATTGTTGAGCTTTTCATCTGATACTCACCTACTTCAAAGTCTGCCCTCAACTCTTCTGAGTCTGTGGCAACAATGAAACTACTGCCTACATGTGAACCCTGAGAGATGGGGACCCAGCGATTCTGGAAAACAAAAACAGATCACCTTGTAAGAAACAAGTCATAACATAAATAAATACCAAGATGCATGCATGTAAGATGTTGATAAAAAGGCAAAGATAGTCCCATTGCCTTTTTGAGGCTGTAGGAGCAGTGGGTTGTTATCCACTATGTCTAGGGCACAGTACTGGAGAGAACATTTGCCAGGGGACTTTGGCCATGGAGGGTATCATTCGCTAGGGTTGCATATTTGACCCTCTCTCCATAGCTGACTCCCCTCATCTCTATTTGGCCAATTTCTACTATTTTCGCAGCAACCCGTGGAGGCTGGTAGAGGCTAGTCCCACAGCCTTTTTGAGGCTGTAGGAGCAGCGAGTTGTTATCCACTATGTCTAGGGCACAGTACTGGAAGGTGGAGCCCAACCATTTCCTTTCACCTCCCAAACCAAAGTCAGGTACCCATTTTCATACCCGGGGTTGAGTGAGGAAAGTTGTGTAACATGCCTTTTCCAAGCTCACAACATGTAGCCAGGAATCAAACCTACAACCTCTCCATCTTATCTTATGTCTGCTAGACTAGCTGATCGACCACACGATGTGACATTGACAATAAAAGCTGATTGTGTCATGGGGTTTTATTGTTGCTATAGGTTCATAAACTTTATGGACTTAATTAGAGGTCTCTTACCTCCTAATTTAGTATCAGTAATTATGTTCCAGACACATTATTTGTGTCTTATTGCCTCCCTAAAGTTTATACCATACTTTCTTTATAGCAGTCAACATCCAAATTACTTGTCAAGTTGTATCAATTAAAAGTTGTATGCAAATAGCACTATTAATGAATTGTGTAACACTTTGTGTTTGACAAAAATACATACAATATTGAATATATCTGTATTCCAGCCATTTTAAAGTAGTGACATAAGAGTGGAAAATTCCATCTGTAGTCTGCCAGGCTAGAACTACTGTAATTATCACCTGGCCATTGTTAATAGGTGGAAAATTCTGCACAAAACACAGGTGTTACAAACTCAGATGTTGCAAGTGCAACTCGAGAAGTATTCATAGACAACATTCCTTTGTTATGTGAGCATCTATATGGCTCCTATCTTGAGTAGCCTACAATATCCCTTTTATCAAAGGCAGCCTCTATTTGATCTTCACCTTTTAATTGTCTTGGAGCAATTTTAGAGGATTTGTTTGTGAATGGAAAATTTTATGTAAGTTTTTGATGATGATGTAAGTTTGCAATAAGAGACAAGGTGGGATTGTCTTTTTCGCACAGAAGTAAAATTTGTCATCCGTCTTTGGCTGCTATCTTGTATGGTTTCATTGAGTATAATTAAATTAACACACTCAATCCAGACTTGGGCAGTTTGGCATCTGACTGTCGTATGATTCCTAAAATGATAGAGTGGGCGAGAAATGCAAATTTCAGTTTGCCCTTGATTTTCAGGGTTCTCGATTTCATTTGGGAGGCGTGCAGCATGGGAAAGGTGCAAATTTGACAGGATGTGGACTGCATGAGGTCCATTGTTCCCCTGCATGCAAAGTGTACCCCCACAGTTTGCCCCCTATCTTAACTCAGAGTAAACAATGGCTTCTCCCAGCCTTACAAAAAACTGGCCGTGCACAGGGGCAAACAAAAAGCTAGGTCCAACTTAAAAGGGAAAATTGGAACACTGTGACTCCACTGAAAGGATGAAGCAGTGGCAGTAAGGCAAGGGTCAGAACACCTCAACACCGGACCAATTGGTTATCACAACACAGCGCAATTTGCTGCAAACATTCGCCTAACAAGATAAGCGTGGTCTTCTGTAACTATTAAACTTTTGGACCGCGTTCATACCAGGATTCACCAAGGGCACAGGATTGATCCTGATTCACGAATCCTGATGTGAACAGTCCGTATTAGGTGGATTTGGGGGACTGAATTGGGATATCCTGGTATGAACAGGTCTTACTCACATGCTTGCGGTCTGAATGAGACCATAACAAACTTTAACTCCATATGTACTAAAATATGTACCCAAGGACCATTTCCTTTATCATTTACTCTTATGTAAGACATTTTCATCTTTAAGTACAGTGATTTTTTCTCTTTTACTGCAAAGGTGAGATTATAGCATTGTAGAGCACATAAGGAGTGATGTATTCCGATATTTATGTAAGACAAGGGCTTGACTCAAGATTGTATAGGACTCGGGGAGTGACTTGTCTTCTCATCAGCAAACTCAAGATGTCAGCTGTCTTGCTGCAGTATTCAGAGTCTGATTGCGTACTGATCTCTTATCATGTCGTGTCAAAATAAAAAATCTTTTAATAGCAGGGACAGTGATGTCTACAGGCTACAGCCCTAGCAAGTCTGTCATGGGAAGTTTAAATGAATGGCCAAAGCAAGAAGTATATAACCAAATAGGATCAAAGTTAAGTGAGGAAAAAGTCAGGCTCCTGAGAGCAATTTAATAGGTATTTGGTAATATGATATGTAACGTTAGCATTGCTGCTTCTTTCCATGCATGATGCCGAATTTTCAGGTCCTCCAATGCAAAGTAAGTCAGGTACTTCACAAGTGCCTGCTAATCTGGGTCTTCTATTAGTACACACTGGCAAAGTTTATCACCTCATTCTAGGCAGTGTTGTATGTGCTGATGGGGCACGGTAATTTTCCCCTCACACCTAAATTGAATAACAACATCAAAGTTTGTACTGCAGCCTTTCATTTGTAAAAAAAGGATTTCCCTTGGCAACAGTACAGGGCACCCTGAACAGCCATCCACATCATAAATTTTCTCATTCAGCATCATTTACATGATTTAGAAGCTGGTCACCACTAGATGACCCTGGGTTGATCTTTCTACAGTGGCCAGCTAAAATACAATACAGCTATTAAGGCAGCAATTTTATATCCTCTTATTGTGTTTCTGTGGGTGACAGCCTGAAAGGCATGATATATGACTAGCTTGGGTCCATGTAACATGAGAGCAAACTACGACAAGACTACTACATGCTAGGCACCTTGCCCACAACACAACATTTGAATGAATTGTGAAATTTTGTAAGACAGACTCTAAGACTACAAGAAGTCCCCACTTTCTTGTGTGTCCGGGTTTTGGGGAGTGCTTCACCTGTTACGTCTTGCAAGTGTACAATGGGAGGTGGGGTCACCTCTAAGTTGCACTTGTTCTGTGCAACGAATGAGGACACTTAAAAACTTTCTACAGTTAAGACTATCTAATTTTACACAGAAAAGCACGGAAAAGTGAAGTATAAGACACAAGTAATTGAAAAGAAATACTGTAACTTGAATGGGTGGATTGGGGCGTTTTACATCGTGACCCTATTTGTTCAGGTTATTCCGGGCGGCACCCGACACCCTTTCAACCCCAGCGGTAGAACAGGGGCCTCCGCCAGGTCAGCGACACCAAGGTCTCTCAACATTTTGCATTCTAACTAAAAAATCCACAACTAAATCAACATATCGACTACACCAAGCTGTTGTTGAGAATATTTTCTACCTATAATCAAAAATCGTTCGATAATTTTGCTCAAAATCGTTAAAAATTCGGGGCGGTTTTTCGCGGGAAAATTTTTTTTCGCGGGCGCGCGAAAGACCAGGTAGCTGCTGAAGCGGTGGGGCCAAACATAAACATGGCGCGAAATAAACAATACCCCGATTAAGCTATAATTTTCCGGTAAGAATGAGTTAAATCCGGCGGTTTTACCTGGATCTGGAACTGCTGTCTTCTTTTGGCAACGTCTTGGTTCCCCATGTTTTCCTGTGAGACGAATGAATTTAGCTCAGTACAAAACATTTGGGACCGAAGTGAAATGAAGATGAATGAATGACACTGTAGCAAATCCTTCCGTTTAGCTCGACATTTTTGGGCACATAAAAATTCTTACCGGCGATGCCTTTCTCTTTCTTGTGCAAAGTACGAAGGCTGGTTCTTCAGTCGTTTCAAGTTTCTGCTTTCTAGCCTTTTGCCTCACACTGGAAAAAATAAATAATTCGCAATGATTTGGAATCCATCTTGATACTTGAAACAAAATCCAAATTTCATTAGGGTCAGGACAGGGCTGAATTTACACCGCCGAAGTATGGATTTCTTCACCTTCTTCTTGACATTCTATCACAATCCTTCATCCACTTCTCGTTGGTTGAAGCCTGGAGATCCTGAAAGAGAAAAAATGGTCAAAATACGCCACAAAAATATGTCCAACCAACGACAATCAGAAAATCTGGGAAGCGGCCATCTTTGATGACCCAGTGATAGTTCGCGCCAAATCTTTTCCTGTTGTGTTTCGTCAAAGTTCGTCATAAAAATTGCAAAGATGCTTGGTAGGATAGAACTATATGTCATTGGTTTTTGTACATTATTTGGTAAGAATTTTGTGAGACGGATGCTCTACATTTTAATCTTTTTTTTCCGATAAACGAGCCGATCCCACAACAGCACAAAAGGTCGCCATCTTCGACTGAGAGGGATCGACTACGCTTGGAAAATCGAATTTTTCGTCGTTTCCTGGTGATCGGAATTCCTCCACTTCGATATAATTGCTTAGATATAAGTCTTCGCTACCTGATGACAAAATATGGAGCAAAATGACCGCCGTTGAGTAAAAATACACACCAAATTCACAGAGGGGTCCGTCACACAGCCGTCCCAGAGCTTCGTCGACACCAAGTCCTTTGGCCGCCAACAGCCCTGCCTCCCTGCTAAATGCGGTTACCAAACGCCAAGACAAGCAAAGTAACAGCAGCTAAGCCAAAAACAAACATATGATTCATATATTTAATAATTGCCAATGTATAATAATACAATCATCATACTAATGATTATATTTTATTAATGTTTGATCTTTTAAGCTGATAACTGCTCAAACTGAAAAGGGGTATTTTGCGTTTGGTGACGCTCAATGTCAATTTGCTCCACTTCGTGACGTCTACATATGTTTTAAAAAATATGGCGCGAAATTCTCACATGGTAGGAAATAGGAGGGGCAGCCTAGTGCTTTTCGAACTAAAATTCTATATGACGTGTCTAGTTCCCGTAAACACACAAATATAAATATATGCTTGAATAAAAGCTAATACTTATGTAGAAGATTTGAAGTTTAGGTCTTATTTGGTCAGTTATTAGAGAATTAGTATGATCACCATCCCTATGCTCAAAGTGTACTAGTCCATCCGCGGGAAGGAGGGAATGTGAGAATGAGGCGTCGAAGAAAATCGAAGTGACCATTGGTCAAGACGTAGTCACATGACGGGCAAAGTTGGAGGGAGAAGGAAAATGGCAGCTGTTGGAGGTGTGTCTGTGGACTTTTAAACGCTTCATTAGTGAATCCCTCCAGTTGTCGTCCACGTAACGACCTGAGCGTGGCCGGGTGTGTTTTTGTCATCATCTTCAGACCTGGGTGGCCATCGTACAGCTAGGGCTGAGGGAGATGCAGCGGTTCCAGAAGGTGTTTGGGCGGCTGCAGGCGGCCGCCATCGGCATGGTTCATGTAGGGGCACTACCAGGTACAAATTCCACTGCTATAAGTTAACACTGGGCGATCGAACACAGTTTGTGTGGCTACTAGTAAATTTGGAGTTATGGACGTCAGTGATATGTTTCTCTCCACGGATAATGATAAAGTCAATAGTCAAAGAATGACATGTTTGCAGATGGAAACTTGTTGGGGGTGTTATTTGGAGCAAAGGGGGTCATACAAAATAGAGGGTCTGCATGGGGGGATGTTGGCAACTCTTAACAGTAAATCTTGGAGGGTCGACAACAATGCTTAACGATAAATTCAGGAGGACTGACAAGGCTTAACAGTTAATTAACTTGTTCTTGCAAAAGTCTGGGGAATCCTGTGGCGTCTGGCAAAACTAGACTGCGAACATCGTCACGACATTTGCTCCGTTGTGAACTTTGAGCAATCTGGCATTCAACTTCGTGATACGAATAATTTGTCAAAAATGATATTCAGGATAAAGAATCAAGTGTTACGTAAAATGAAGGCAACCAGTTACGCTTCACGAAGAATTTAACAACACCATCTAACCTTAAATTAGAGCAGGTGGTCTACGATTAACGGTGAATCAGAATTTTGAGAGTAGCCTTTGTCATGTTTCTTTAATACTTATATTTCATCCATGTTCAGGGACACCAAGAAGCAGTGCAACTGTTGGTCAGCTGATTGACAAGGCCTGTCAAGAGGCAGAGATATACAAGAGAGCAGGATTGGTAAAGAAATGATTGTCAAATACTGTAAATGCATTTAAGTTTGCATGGTTTTTATTTTGCGCTGAGGCGAAAATGGAGTGTTTGCGGTCGTTTTAAGTTTGCGGCAGCGCTATAGTCACATACTGCTACAGTATTGGACAAATATGTTTGCGGTGGTTTTAAGTTTGCGGTGAAACGATCGCCGCGAAAACTGCGAACATAAGACCATCACAAACATTGCTGCGTTTACAGAACTGTATATGTATGTGAAATGATGTTCATCTCAATTGTGAAGCAGCACACATATCATGTAGTCATCACCATATAAAGTTATACCATTAATGCGTCAAGCTATGGGAGAGGGTCTGCATAGCAAGCAAGCAATTCTAATTCACTGTTAATCGTAGCCGGCCCACACTAATTCAACGTTAAGCGTTGTAGGTAAAGTATTTGTGAACCTTTAGTGGTCGCTTGAATTCTCACATAGCACATTATTTGAGATCCGGAATCATTCAGATCTTGCAATAAGGTACTTTCTCAATGTTCACAGCAAAGTTCTCTAACGGTTTGTCCCTGTATTGTTCTGTCAGGATGCTGTGATGGTTGAAAACATGCACGACGTGCCATACTTGTTGGGCGGTGATGTTGGCCCCGAGGTGACGGCTACCATGACAGCGGTGTGCCGAGAGGTCCGGCGAGTGTGTCCGCGTGTACCGTGCGGCGTGCAGGTTCTGTCAGCGGCCAACAAACAGGCTCTGGCTGTAGCTCTTGCTGCAGGTAACGGTCTCTAGTTTTATCAGCTCAACAGGGGTGTCCCTGTGGTGTAGTGGTCTGCGCCTTCTGCCTCTCACCACATCTGGTTCAAATTACTTGGAACAGAAGGACTGGGGTTCAAGCCCCAGGTAGGACACCTCTGGACAAGAGGCGCATGGAGTCATACCAAAGACTTTATAAAAATGGTACATACTTCTGAAACAGTATGGAAGTTAAACACACTTCACTGTCAGTGGACTAGCCCCCTGCTACAGTGATTGCAACACAGTGTGGCCCAGGGCTATGAAACGGAGATGGGCACTGCCCTATACATCAATAATGGTGTCGGAGGATTTGAACTAACTAACAGGAAATTGGAGGTACCTCCAGCACCAGGGGTGCCTAAGCATTCCTACATTTTTATGAAAAACGTATGATTTTTTTTAAAAATCCACAAAGCACTATTAGAAAACGTACAAAACTTATGAAAAACAGATGCTTTTTATCCCAAATGACCAACTGCTGCCTGGGTCATGCGACAAAATGTAATGCATGCGGGATATCGAAGATGGTGTTGTTCAGCTGAAATGTCAGGAAAAGAAGGTGTTATCTGCCGAAATGAAGCATAAGAGTAGCTCACAGACTATCATCTTTGTTCAATGCTTAAGTGTCAAAATATTTTGTGTAGAAACATTTCTCCCAATGTAGTAGTGGGCATATTAAGTGTCTGTTTTCATAAGATATGTACAGTTTGAATAGTGCTCCATGCATTTTTCATAAGATTTGTATGTTTTCACAAAACTTGCTTCATGCATTTTTCATTAAGATGCGTAACTATGTATGTTTTTGCAAAGTGCTTCAAGCCTTTTTTCATAAAATACTCATAAGATTCGTAACAATGCCTCAGCACCTCACCATGGAAACTGCCTACCTACCTGAAGTATAACAATTATCAGCATGTGTGGATATCAACTATGAATAACAAAAAAAGCAATTTATTAACTTGTATAATGCTCTTGTGTTCAAAATGTCATAATCTTTTAAGCCTTGACCATTTCTGTGTTAATCCCTTTGCCCAAATGCAGCTGTTGCTTTGACCACTAAGAGTGAAGAAAGGGGAGCTATTATGAGATTATGGGCCACCCTTGTTGTGTTGTAGTGATGGGAGCTCTATTCAATGATACACTTGTTGTAATCAGTCTGTAAGGCCACACCAATTTAATTTCTTGGATAACATTTTTTTTTTTTAATTTAGCACAAGGACATCATTAAAACAGAAGACTGGGGTGAAAACTTGTACCTGACCCTGTTCACTCCCTGAAATTGTGTGCACCAAAGTACAAACTTTCCTCTGAGATTCTGTTTTCATGTTGATTTTCCAATCTAGCATTTTTTCAAAAAGAAAAATAACATGCTGCACATAAAACTAACATGCTGTGGCCTAACATGCTAAGTAGACGATCTGTCCATTGTGTTCCCCGCAGGTCTGGACTTTGTGCGTGTGGAAGGGTTTGTGTTCTCCCATGTAGCAGACGAGGGGTTTTTAAACAGCTGTGCTGGTGACCTGCTGCGGTACAGGACAATGATTGGTGCAGACAGCATCATGGTCTTTACTGACATCAAGAAGAAACACAGGTGGGCAGGTGTCCTTTTCAACAGGCTGTAGGTGGATGAGGTAGGGTGTATCTACCAGGCTCCAGATGTGGCTGGAAAGAGTAGAAATTGGCCAAATAGACAGATAACATACCAGAGGAGTTGGTCACCCAATAGATACAGTTTGCCACGTCAGTTTCCAGCCATGTCTGGAGCCTAGTAGAGGCTAGATGGGGGGTGTCATATGGATGTCTGGGGTTCATATCCTCCAGGAAGCAGGTTCACCTCCAAGAGGGGTATTGTTTTTGGTTGTGTATGTGTGTTTGCAGCTATAACTCAAGATCCTTTTGGTGGATTTGTATATGGGTAGTTATTGAGGTCCTTTAAAAACATTGCAATTTTGGTCCCCTAGCAGTATGTTTAGGTACTGCAGCATTACAGACCCACACCCCCTTCCTGAAAGTAATGTGGTATAGTATACACCATGGATAGCTGGCCAGCTGACCACCAGAGAAATGACTCCTTATGGGAGGGAGATAGCTGGAATTGATGAAGGGAAGAAAAAGAGGATCACTAACATCTGTGATGATTAGGGTTATGGCATTAAGAAATTCACAAAGGCTCTGAATGTTTCATGTAGGTCCTCGTATGAAATCTTTAATTTCTTGTTCTTTCCTATTCTGTAGCTCCCATGCCATAACTGCAGATGTGAGCATTGCTGACACAGCACGCGCAGCAGAGTTCTTCCTATCTGATGGTGTCATAGTCACAGGCACAGAGACGGGCAGACCAGTGGACAGCAAGGAACTCAAAGGTGATTTTCTCTTGCGTTTTCCAAAGCAGAGCCTTTCCTGCGGCCTATACAATATATCTTGGGAAGGTTTTGTGCAGCAGGGCTGAGGTTTCTACTTTCGTCGGCATGGCCTCTACCAGCTACGTTAAAAGCAAGTTCTGCGTTAAATCCTCTTACAAAACCAGTTCAAAGCTGCAAGTAATCGCCCTTTTGGGAGGCAAGGTTGTACGAAAAAGCAAAGGCTACTTTTTAAGGACCATGTGTCCAGTCATGTCACAGTAATGGACTGAGATTACTCAGTACTCCTACTGCTGTTTTTGTCCCTGTGCCCCACAGAGGTTCAGCAGGCTGTGGACATTCCAGTGCTGGTGGGGTCTGGAGTCAGCACAGAGAACCTCCCGACATATCTCAGGGCCAACGGACTGATAGTCGGGTCCTACTTCAAGAAAAATGGGCGTTGGCAGAATGAGGTGGACCTGGACAGAGTGGACAGGTTCATGGATAGGCTGTCCACTCTGAGACAAAAACTCAGGTGACAGCTCAGCGGAACAGGTCAAAATTGCCAGCTGAAGACACACCAATTTAATTTCTTGGTTAACAGATTTTTTGAAAAACTGCTAAATTCCAAAATCAACATGAAAACAGAATCTCAGAGGAAAGTCTGTACTTTGGTGCACACAGTTTCAGGGAGTGAACAGGGTCAGGTGCATGTTTTCACCCCAGCCTTCTGTTTTAATGATGTCCTTGTGCTAAAATTTACAAAAAAATTTGTTAACCAAGAAATTAAATTGGTGTGGCCTAAGGCATAGGAAAATCATTACTGTGGTTCCGATAGCGGTCCTGAAAATCATAGGGTCGGCAGGAAGGGATTCGTGCTGTTTTTTAAAATCATTTTGGCAGAAATGATCCAACACTGTTTAACAATGCAAAATTGAAACGCATCAGGACAGTTATTTTCAACATCATATTTCAACCATGCAGATCAAGGACATTATATAATGTCCTTGTGCAGATATACAAGTGTGTTAAATGCATTTTAAGAGATTGATTTATACCAAGTGCAAGTTGCTGTTATTGGATGAAAGATCCCCTTTGCTTAATTTAGGAGATGAATCAATTAAGACTTTGAAAGTGATGCTGATGCATTAATGTGGACCAATACAACAATTTTTACAACAAGAATGTATCAGACTTATAGTTGCAGAGCAAAGTCAATTTGTACATCCCTTTCAGTTTTTAAAGAATCCTGAAAGTCCTGCATTAGATATCAAAGTTGAGAATAATGTAAATATCACAGAATATCTATTTTACGAATAATGAGTGTATGATATCCTGTTTCATCGTTTAGAAAAATTACCAAGTTGGTCCATCTCTTCTGTAATGGAGTACCATCAACTGTCAAACTAAGCAGCATCATTGATTTTAGAAGGATTCAGATTTTGCTACTTCTTCACCCCTGTAATGCCATGTAAAGGACCAGGCAGACAATAAAGAGTCACAAAAAGGACGTGAAGAGAAATAGATGTCTTCATTTTCATGAAACCAACTTACACCAGATTCTGCAAGTATTAAACGTACCATTTTGCTAACAAGCAGCAAAAGGTACCACACTTACACCATATTACCTTTTCTGTGCTCTAAAATGTAATTTTTGTTTTCTTTACCAACATGAGATACTGTAAGGTGAAGCTTAAAAAGCCTGGGTTCAAGACAAGATTACTGTTATTGCTATTACATCACTCCTATCATGTTTGATCATGTATTTTAAGTTCAATACTTTCTATCATTGAATACTTCAATACAGTTACAAGTTTCAAATTAAAACCTTTTCCTATGCCATTAGTTAAAGTCTTTTCCAAGAAAAAAATCTTTCCCACTCTCCATGGCCATCAACTCGTTACCAAACCACCACACCATTTCTTACCTACTCCTTAGGAGTAATTCCTTCACATCTCTGTTACAGCTAAATGTTTCACAATCCTCAACTTTTTCAACAGTAAGAACACTGTATAATCTACATCAATTAGAAGCCTATGCCATCTACAAACTTCAGAATATGCTGATAACATGTACAATATATGTACACAGGACTACACGTTTCTGTAGCTTGTAGAGATGCTTGAGTAATATTGTATGCTCTCAGCAAAGTGATGAGAAATTAGAATTACATGCTGTGGTCACCTCACAGCTTTGTCATTAAAATTAACTTTATCTGACATTTAGAAAGAGGCTAAGTATAACAAGGATGTACTGTAAGTCTTGAAACTTTTGCGGTGTTTTTTTTTGCGGTGAACCTTGACTGCAAATGTCTCCCTTGTATGACTACTGGACTACAGAATTGTTTCAGCTGTGGAAACCTCTATTTTCCTCCTACCGCAAAATAAAACCACCACAAAAGTAAATGCATTTACGGTAGTTAGTCATAGAGATGCTTAATGTATTCAAACCGTCAGCATTTGACCTTCAGATGTTCTTTTTTTTGTTTGAGTCAAATCTGTATACAGCATTTTCTCTGCAAGCTTGATTATATATATACATATATATATTTTTTAGTGCTGGGAAGCCTTAAATCACTTTTTATGAAGTTCAAGTTTCAAATTTGGGGGGGTTGAGACATCTTTCAGTCAGAACTAACTCGCTAGGAAATATATTACTTATCTGAGGCAGATGTGAGCACTGGGTTGCAGAGATTAGGTCCAACAAAGGATGTCAATCAGACAAACCCTTATCAAGGATGTGTAATGGTATCATCCTTGTGCAAGCAGTTTTATCTGTTCTTATCATCAATTTGGTGTAAGTTGCACAAATGACCTTTACTTTTGCATATGTGCACATTTTCAGCCCAGTGATTAAATACGTTACCTCCAACTATGGTGACAATATGACCACAGCCAAACCACCATCATCACTATCATCTCCATATGCAGACAAAGCTTTTCTGAAAGATGCAATGTCAAGCTGGTGAAGAATTTAGCTTTTTGATTCTATAAGGCCTTATGAATGTATTTCCTTTCTCAAACATTTTAAGGTGAAAATATAGCGTGGACATCATAAGAGTGGAGAGAAAAACAGCTATATTCACTCCATAAAACGGAGTGCACCACGGCATAAACATGGTCATCAGGCACGTTTCTCCAGCTAGTAAGCATTTTTTTTTTTAATCCGAGAACAAATTAAATAAGAGTGACCTGCAGAGTGGTGTGGAAGTGTGGCTATGGTCAGACTGCCATTTTCAACATTTGTCAGGCAAAGAAACACCGGAAACGAACACTGATGCAAACATCTTCATGCTTTTTCTACTGATAAACATCACCGCGATGCACAGGTCATGTTTCCAATGTTTCTCACCTTTAACAAGTCCACAAATTGTCAATCAGCTGCCAGGAGACTTGTTTTAACATAGCACCATGTCATCTTTTTATTGGAAAGGTTTATCTTCTTCAATAACTTCAGCTTGCAACTTGAGGGGGGGAAAGTTTCTTGTTCATAAAACACATACACACCATGCCTGCACCTAAACATTCAATTCCACTTAATAATGCAGTGAGAACAAATGGTTGTGTCAAGGGTTAACACACCTAAGGGGTTAACAATCAGCTCATTCACGCCATCATAAATAGACCAGATATATATACCTTTGCATAGCTATGGTTAAATATGTCTACCCACACATCACAACTTGTGTACCATCTACCAGAGATGTAACCATAGAATAATTTTTTTTTACAATTTTCAATATTGAATGAGGTGGAGGTAGAATTCACACCCGGAATATATTACAGCTACTACCATATGTGCAATTGGTCCAACAGGTGAATTATGAACTGTACAAATAGTTTCTAGTGTCACCAAATAAAGCCCTTGTGATCTAAGTTGTTGTTTTTGCTGAGGGCATTAGTGGTAAAGTTGTTATGTTTGAAATTTGTCACAAATAACACTATACAATCACACTAGTTATCATACAGGGTTTTGAAATACATACATACATGGTTATACATAACAGTAAACGTAATTATATAAACTGTCAGTTCCACCCTTAACATAGGGCAACAAAAATTGAGAAATAAATGAGATGTTCAAAGTTATTTTCATTTTCCCTGAGAGCCCGAATTTGTTGGTATATAACAGAACATTTGTGCACACACTGTTTTTTCGAGGATTGTTTGTATCTTGTTTATGATAAGTCTCTGCTTAGACATGCATCACACAAACTGCTCCACACAACTGCCAGACTGATGCACTGCTTTTCCTAGACATACATCATCATGTTCAACAATTATTACTTACAGTGGGAAACTATAACAGTTTAAAATTCAGATGGATGGTTTATGATAGATGAAAACAAATACTAGGCTACACTGGGCCTGGGCCGAAGCCAATCACACTCTTGAGAAACAGGCTCAAACTGAAGAAACAGATGATAATCGCTTCAGCAGAGCCCAAGGCACAGACTTTAGCACCTGCCCTTGTTGACGCGGCCGCGCGGCTGCTTGCACATCAGCCCCCGGTTGCGGTTGTGGTGGGAAGCCCGGATCGGACGGCAGCTGGTCAGGTTGGCCCGCTGCAGGTTGGTCTTGCTGTACGCCTTCTTCTCGTGGCGCTCCTGGACCCGCTGAGCGTGCCGCTTCATCTTGGCCTGCTCGACGATGCCCACCCTGGCCGCGATGGCGGCGGCCCTCTGCGGCGGCCTGTGCACCACGTCTCTCCTCTGCTGCTGCCGTGGTCCGCTAGAGTCACTACTAGATTCCGTCGTTTCCCCCGAGCTATTGCGGGACGGCCGTTGGACGTAGACCGACATGCTCGGGTGCTCTATGAGCAAGTTCTCCATGGGGTTGGTTTCCATGGCTACGGGAGATTGGCCGCCGGCGGTGAAGCACGGAGGCGGGGTGACAAACCAGCTCTCTTCCACGGGATGGTTTTCGGGAATGCGAACCGGGGTGGTTGAAGTCGCCGGGACCTCGCCGGGCGATGATTGACTCAGGGCCTCCGTCTCCTTCTCCATTTGTTGTATATTCATGCCCGCTGCAGCAGAGAGAAGACAATAGTTTGAAACTTGTTCAGAAATAATAAAACTTGCACCAACTCAATATAAATGTAAAAGATCTGTCATTTGATTCACCTATGCAGAGCCTTGCCTGTGGCTGATACAATATACTAGTACCTTGTGGAGCTAACGTTGAGAATCGACTACAATAAAATATTTAGGCAATTTCTGATTGGCCGACAGCTAATTAGAGGCTACACCCAAAAAAGCCCGATTTAGCAGAGCCTCCTAAGGTATATTGTATAGGGCATGGGCGAGGCTCTGCAATGGAAAAGGAGAATTTTAGTCATACAAAGGAAACACTAAATTTGTTGCTTTAATACAGAAACTTTTCAGTGATTGTAGTTAGTCATTTTTTACAGTAAAAAGCCATCAGAATTAAAACATTGATAATTGGAGTCATGACAAAGACTGTTTTTTATATGGCAGCAAATTTGATTATACAACCTTCCTGAAGCTGTTGCAGTTAAGACAGTAGATATGGTTTTGTGCCACTGTGTCTTTTGTAAATAATGCATTAGCAATTTAATCATCATCAGCACTTAAGTCTGTAATGTAAATATTTGTGTACTGAAGTTCAAATAATTGCATGAATATGAATGCTGTCTTATCTTGTCTAACAATCAAACAGTTCCAATTTGGTGTAATAACACCACAGGGTCAATTAAACATGCTAAGGCCTGAGAGAAAAAATGTTGTGTTTCCGGTTCCCGACCGAGTCTAGCAAAAACCTGCCAATTGTAGCCATTTTTGTGTCGGCTGCTAGCAAGGGATATCTGAGTGATGAAAATGCTGTGGATTAATTATTGTTTTCAAACATTTCTCCTAATTTCTGCTGCAAAGGAACATTGTGCTTGTACTATAATGTATATCTCTGCATAATGTCCTTGATCTGTGTAACATGAAATGATATTGAAAATATGTGTCCTGATGTATTTCAGTTTTACATTTTTACACTGTATTTGCTGGATCACTAAAATCTAAAGAATCGCTACAAGTACCTACTCACTGACCCTAGTTTTTTTCCAGACCGTAGTTGGATACACAACATTTAGTTTTTCTACCACCATTAAAATTTGCTACAATCATCACCACAGCTTGTTGTAGACAATTACACCCAACAAATGAATGTATGAATATTTCATTTTCATGTAGTCATGAACTTGTTTCTTTTGACACATTTTCATCAACCAGCAATATTTTCCATTTTGTGAAACCAATTTCATTAGACCAATGTTGCGGCTGGCAAGGGGTCATTAGCTTATGTAATAAGGGAGTCAGATAAGTACATTGTAGCTTTTGGTAATTGCATATCCCAGGTATGCAACGATTCTTGTATTGGATATTATTATATGATCACTAGTATTGTATCGGTTTTGATGCTCAGTCTCTGTGAACCAATTTTCTGCACGTGAACAATTTGTGCATGAACAAAATGAAGTCCCTAAAATGTGTCAGAAAATGTGACGCTGTGATATGATTTTTCATCTGTTATAAAATCCCTTGGGAATTATCTAATTGACCTGTAGATTTTTCAGGTGCCAGTTTTTCATATGCAGATTTTCATGCACACAAAACCTCAACCCATCTTTACCTCAAATGAAAGCATCTGAGGTTTTTTTTTGTGAAATGTGTAAACAGTACTAACCAGGTAGTTCAACTAGCACCCAGTCATCATCCAGTGTGGAGGTCCGCAGGTCGCAGGCACCGATCTCCTCCTCACTGGCACCGAACAGTAGGCTCGTCACAGCGTTGAACATCTTGGCACAGCTAACTTGTACTTAAACTCACACAATGCAGAATATCAGAACCTGGGAAAGAGAAACAGGAACATGAAGTCAACGGTTGATGATTAGTAATGAATTGTAAGTACTGGTATTGATTATTCCATAGTACTCATTGACAAACAAAACTATGCATAAGATTCCAAAAATAAAGTCTGATTGATGACAAATTCTACCACCTCTGACCTGTTCTTTCTGCCACTCTAGGTCTGACCTTTGCGTCATCTTCCTGTCACTCTATTATCATGTAGTTACACACCTTCGAATTCCCAAACAAAAAGGCACAGCATATAGACTATATTTTTACATGGAGTCCATGATATGGTAAATGCTTTACATTTTGCTTATTTCATAATACAAAAGATCCTATTGCTTAAATTAATTAAAGATCAAGCATATCATGACTGACGATGAGTAACCCTAACAAAAAATGTACTTTTCTAGATTAGTGCCCTTACTGATATTCTCCACTTGGACCAGCAGTAACTTTCAAACCAAATGAAAATCCACAGCTGTTGCATCTGTGGAGTTGTTTATGACAAACTGTGACCAACAAAAGACCTGGAGTGATTGCATCTGATTGCACAACATACCTACAATACCATTTGGTATGCCTAGCCACTCCCTGCCAATACATGTAAAGATCTGGATGATGTAACACCTGGTCAAGGCAACACTCTTCACACCAACCCCTGATTGGTTGAAGCTTGAACAAATATGGCTGCTGAAATATCATCCGAAACCTTCTGGGAAATTTATCCTTGGGGAGGGCTTTAAATATTGCATGCTCTGGCAGATCGTTACCTCGGTAAGCTCAGGCCTTGAACTGTTTTGCTTTTGGTACAGCTATATATATATATACTTGGAGTGGATTCTTGGCAAACAACCTTCTAAAGCCTACTACCTATTGGATTATATGCTTTACAAGAGATCAAAACAAAACATGTATATTCGGCCTAAGCCACGTAAATCTAATTACTTAGATGTGTAACAGATATAACACATAATTTTTTAAAAACTTTTATCAATTTGCATAGCTACCATTCTTTCCTTATCCTTGATGCTTTTTAAAACATTTTTCTTTTAACAGACCAGTGTAAATCTATTTGCCTCCTTTATCATTTTTAAACGATGGAGCAAAAAAGATGGAGCCCGCGATAATAACAAAGGATGGTACCCAGGCCACAGTGCAAATGCATTGCAGGAATAATTCTCCTGATCTATAACTTCTATCATAACAATCTGTTAAACAGGTTATAAAATTTGCATGGCCTTACAGGGATACTGTGCAGCTCCATGTCGATAATTATAGTACATGTATACCAGAAATCTCAGAGGACAAATAGGTATGTATGACTATCTCTTAGTTAGCGTAATATATTGGCCGCTGACTACTATGATCACAACCAAAACTCCTAAGGTTTATGAATGTTATTGTAGAGGTTTTATTTTTGAACATGTATTGAACTAACCAAAATTTTGATCACATGATCTGGCAACAACCTGTATCACAAATAGCCCTTGGGAACAAGAGTACTCTCATTCCCAGGGCTGTAAAACAACAATGGAAGTAAGTCCTCTAGACCATCTGTCACAGTCCTTGTCTTTTATTTCTGTTTTGCAACAACATGAGTAGCAGATATTTTTTTACAGCTAGTCAAAACTGCCCAAGAAGACCACTCCTAACTGAGAAAATCTGGTCTATGTGGACAGGCGGTCTTAATGCTTGTGTCAATATTATGGATGGAGGGAAATTATCTAAGCTTGGGACCATCGAAAAGTGGTCACAATGGCCGATGGTGTAGAGGTGGTCACTTGCAGAGGTTTGATTGTATGTACATGCTAAATGATTTTGTAAGTGTCATGAAATTCTGACAATATCCCCCTGAGGCCGAAACACGTCAATGAAAATTTCTGTATCGATGATATTTTCACACTAGATGTGTGCAGTTGGTTGTAGTCCTGCTTTACAAATGACAGATACACAAGTCAACCAAAAAAGCAGCTTATCTATATTCCCATTTCCCCAGTACCATGCCTCATTGGGCGGCCAAATAAACACCTGGGGCTACATCCTATAATACAGAGTTGTCTGTGGAAAATTCTGCATAGCCTCTACCAGGCTCCGCGGATCGCTGGGAAAATAGCAGAAATTCTCCAAATAGAGTGAATTGTATGAAGGGAGTTGGCTACGGAGAGAGGGTCCAATATGAATGAAACCCTTGATGGCCAAAGACGTCCCCTGGCAAATATTCTCCCTATAGCCGGCATGGTTAGTCTGGTAGAGACTAGATTCTGCACGCAAACACGTCATTATTCATACATTGATATATGAAGTGATCTATCACATTTTATGATGCAAAAAGGCCCCAATGTATTGAGCTGACAAAAAATATGAAAATGGTTTATGATAATCGTAATAGTCTCACCATTACATCAACACAAGCTCAAGAAAACTGTGACCTTATTAACTAGGAAGAGAGTCCAGGAATGCTAACCTGGTAGTAATGCCTATGATTATAAGAAACAATTTCATTATTGCAGGGGTAATACTGTAAATCTTTAAATGTTTGCAGTGGTTTTATTTTCGGTGTTTTGCTGTGACTTCTCCACTGTGAATTCATGACACAGCGAATATGCATCTTCAATGTATGACCATCTTTTCTTCCCTCGGTTCCTACCGTAAAATTAAGTCCTCGGAAAATATAAGTGAATTTACGGCAAAAAGAACTCCAGCTCAGCTGTGCTAAATGGACCAATCATAAGCCCTATGACCATTATGACAGCAGTTAATGAATGCAATAATTATCCATGACAGACAACCAAATGTTTTCCGATGAAAAAAAAACGATGCACTGACATACCATATTTTCTTTCCATTAAGTCTAACTTTAACATTTATGAGATTATTGAAAAATCTAAATTCTTTTTTTTTTGGCGCTAGATCATTTATTTCAATATCTTCTCTCAGTCTTGTTCCCAGGTCCTGAAATGGAGTCTATAGGTTGAGTGGGAAAAGGCAGCAAAGAATCAGTTTAACTACATAATGTTAGAACAGCTGGTAGAGGCGGTGGGAAAAGTTGTCATTCCAATTTTCCACTCACTTGTCATGTAAAGAACCCCAAGGCCAAATTTCAATTGTAGAGTAGAGTGTCCCACCCAAACTTTGGAATTTAGGGCGTAGTTACCTCGTAGCTCGCAAAAATATGGGCCAAAAAGTTGTGTATTTATCTAGCTTTAACCAGATACAGCATTAGTGTCAACATTCTTAGAAGAAGATAATGATCTCCCCATCCAACCTCTGCTTGGAGAGCAAGGGGACCTACTGTAAAATAGGAAATGTTTGTGGTTGTTTTATGTTTATAGTTTCTGCAGTGACCTCTTTTAAACCACTGCAAAAAATTTTGTTATGTTTTCTGCCCGTGTAACCCTTTCTTTTCAACAACAAATGTAAAACCACTGCAAACGCTCCATTTTTGTGAAATTAGATCTCTGCAAACATTTTTTCTTTTACAGTACTTGTTCTATTTTGGGGCTGGTGAGTCTCTGTGGGCGGGGCTAGTGGTGATTGACAGCGAGTTGCTGGGTGCCACTGGCTATCACTGTTTACCTTCAGTATGCTGACCTGCTTTACTGGCTATATCAGGTACAGTATGCTGAGTGTCAGCTGTCAAGATTACAAAAGGGCCTCAGACTGCAGCAACAAGCAGGGTTTAGGCATGTCCAGCTGGGTGGATATTCTGTTTATTTAAAACTGAATGCTAGAGAAAGCCCAGTTTGTACTGGGCACACCTTGCAGAACAGCAAGTCCAGACCTGTGTCTGTGGACCTGTCAATACCCAAGAGGGGAAGACCTAATGGTATGCAAAACACGCCCTGGAGGGCAGTTTGCCCTAGTCAAGTATACTACAGTATAGTTCCAAATCTGCAAGCAGACGTTTGGATACAGCTTGTTGAGTGTATTTGACATCTTTTGAGGTGTTTCTTCACCAGTTGTTGTCAGTTTGGCTGGCTGACGAAAAATAGAAAGCCCGATGAGCCCATTATGAACACCTAAAAATATGTCAAAACAAGCCAGAGCTGAACCTGCTTGGAGAGCACCAAATCTAGGGTAAAGTTCAAACACAACAGCAACAAAAATGTCTGAGTGAGAAAACATTCGTGAGTGATCCTGCAAATAAGATGAACTGCTTGTTTGATTAAAAATTTGGTCTTGGGTTATATGACCAAAATTTTATAAAAAGATTTTTCCCATGCAGGTAAACAACCTGTTCCCGCGAGATTTACTTTGATTTGACAGAATATTAGCTGGTGAACACTCAGATCGTTATGCACCCTGGACAATCGAATATTGTCACGTCACAGAAAGAGCTTCAGGTACAGCTTGTTGCTAGGTTCTTGACCTGACGCTGAACGCTGTTGATGTTTGACAAAACCCTTGCATCATCTGCTCATTTGCATAAGAATGTCCTACCGCTCTAGGGTTTCACAACAAACGATTGGGCAACATCTTGAGAAGGGTAGCAACGTACTCGGGCAAGACACAACCTTGATTTATGTACTAATCCGTTCACACAACAGCCCTCCAGTTATGTGTTTAGTATGCTTGACTACGTGAACTATGGTATCGTACATAGTTCTTGGAAATAAAATGGTTGCGTGACGTTTTAAACCATCCTGTTTTAGTAAGTACGCCCCAAAAAAGGCGCGGAACGCCCACACCCAGTTTTAACGGACTGGAACTGGCGTACAGTAATATTTTAGTAACAAGGCCCACCATTTTTCAAGGGCAACATATCAACTGGACGCTGAAGGTCAAAGTTCTAACCCTGTGTGGTCACTAACCTGGGGAAAAACAAGCGCGGGCGGATGTAAACAACGAACAAGCCGGGAAAATAACGACCGTTTTCAACAACATAATTTAACAAGGTTGACTGATTCCCCCTTTTTAAACCAAACAATTCGTCTAGGGAACTAGAACCAGTCTGCTTCTACTAAAGCGATCAGGGGTTTAAACCAGATATATTTTCTGGCAGCTACGGGAGGCCAGGGCCTTTCCAAGGCAAAGCCATATCAGTAACGTCACTAAATAGGGCAAATTGCCAAAAAACATACAAACAAACCAGAAATTTGCTGGCCAGCGCTTGGGCGCCAGGTTGTTTTCTCGTGAATCTTACTCCCCACAATCAAGCTACATGAAATGGTACTATTTGACGCCTCTCAAACCACATATGGGAGATTCCCCAGAAAATTTTTTAACGATTTTTGGGCGCCGCCAACCGACGGAATATTCCACCCGAATCCACATCCAGGTGCCGGTTGTGAAAGGTTCGAATCTTGAAACAGAACTCACCTGAAAAACGGAATATTCCTCCTCACAGTGACACCAACAGATTCTTAGTAAGGCAGAGCAGCTGTTTTGGTAACTTGAGGTAGATAGAAAGGTGTGCAAAGACGAAATTTGACGACGTTTTGGGCGGTTAATTCACGGGGAAATTTTTCGCAGCAGCTCTATTGACGTCCTGTCAGTAGTTTTGTTGTGGCTTGCAGAATCAGCTGATTGCTAGTGACGTCACAAACCATATATGGACTTATGAGGGCGGAGCCAAATGGCTGGACTGACCAATCAGAGGAAAGTATCGGAAAAAGACCTGTCAATGTCTTTAGGTAGCTGACCGCTGTCCATGTGCTCAATGCATGATCAGCTGCTGCTATTGCAAAACGTTCCCGTCCCCATTATATTGTTCTCACAGACCAGGTCAGACGGGTTCAAACAGTTGCCCAAGACGGTACACGTTCTCACAACAAATCCTCGGGCCCCCAGCCAAATCATCTCAAGGAAAATATAATTTCATGAAGCTAGCCTTGTAGTAGAGGTTGGGTCTAGAGCAAGCCAACTTCCAAGCAGGTTTTTGGCGCATAACCTGGTTGATATATTTTGACAAACGGGGTAGCCTGACGAATCGCGCTCCTAGTGGCCAGCCGGTCCTGTAACCGGCTGGGGGTCAGTAACCTCCAGCCGAGAGCTTGTGTAAATACAGGCTAACAAACGGGGCAGTCACTCACTCTCTACGTCTACTTGGAGATAGCCCGCATGTCAGAACACGGGTCAGGGATTTGTCATTTTGTGGTTCGTCCGTAAGTAGGTCAAAGGTGTAACTCTATGCAACGGCTGATGTGATTGGCTAATGTTTGCTCCAAGCTCCAGGCTAGGCTTCCTTCGAAGCGATGATGCAAGAAAGAGAAGCCCTATGGGACAGACTAAGGGGATCGTAGGGAAGGGGGTGAACATTACGAGGACAACCCGCCAATGAAGGTTTTGAGGGAAAACGACTGTAGTTACTGTACCCGAGCAAGAGACCTTACTTAGAGATAGAAACTTTATTGACGCAACAAAAAGTACAGCGACTTTCGTACATTGAAATAGAAAGTAACGTACTACAAAATAGAAATAGAAAAGAAGATTCAAATTTCTACTTACTTAGCAGTAAAGGCTAACATTATCAAATCTTTAGTATCGTATCTTGTTACAATCAGGCGGGACTAAACGTAGGTCTTCAGACTTTCCGTATCAGTTTTTTTCAGGTATTGACCTATTAATGCATTGTGAGAGCTGTCACATAAACGTTAGAAAATAGTGAACGTTATTCAAATCTGTTTATGGTATCGAGTCTTACTCTCAAAGCAGAGCATGGGTTTCGGCTGGTTTTTGACGTGTTTTAGGCGTTTTTGTCGGGCTTTCTATTTTGTCATCTTTTTTTTGTATTGCCAACCCACAAAAAAAGATGACAAAGTAGAAAGCCCGACAAAAACGCCTAAAAACACGTCAAAAACCAGCCGAAACCCATGCTCTGCTTGGAGAGTAATCGAGTCTCTCTTGACAAAGTGGAATCATGCATGACATATTCCGCTGTCATAACAATAATGACCTTCAAATTGATCCTTATGCCCCTTTCTGTAGTTAGATAATCGGGTGTCATCACCAAACCAACACGCGATGTTTAGCAGTATTTACTACCATGTCACAAGCCACACATGGTCCGAGAGAAGTTCTGTGCCAGTTATCGGTGAACCAGAAATGGTCCCACAGAAAACCAGCAACAGGTGTCAACAATCCCAAGGACCCGGTATGCAAAGGCCATGGCCAAAGCCAAGTATCTTGCCACTACTGTAGCCAAGGGTAGACCTTCCCGTGTATACAGTATAGCTTCTTGGAGCAGGCGTTCTCGGGGCTTTGCTGGTGAAATTACAACCATAGAATTCTAAGTAATAAACATAAATCTAGTATTGATGTAAGGACAATGTGTTAACTGTCCAAAGTAGTCTACAGACAAATGATGGTTAAGTCACTATGTTTGTGCCGCCACTTGCTTGACGCGATGGAAGAGAACAATGTTGGTCTGTGAATTTCCCCGACATGCACGACACGGCACCCTAGCGACCCCCGCACCGTGGCGTTCACGTGATAAACGCATGGCCATTACTTAGTATGTTTTGCCGTGCAAAAATTAACCTCCGGTGCGGGGGTCGCTAGGTTATATCAAACCTTCCTAAAACTGGCAAGAGTTTCAAACCTAGAACCACCATGGACAGTCTGAATATTAAAGAAAGGTTTAACGTCAGCTACTTTTAAAAGATACTAGCTATCGTGTAGTTAGAAAAACATGATGAACTACGCGCTGTCGAATTACACATGAAATACGTCATACATGACGATTCCGTGCAACTTGTTGTTACCGGTTCAGGAGTTTATTCTGTTATGTCGCTGGACGTAAACCTTTTTCATTGTTTTGTATAATAGAGAGAAATGGCTAAGGATCATACTTATTAAGTTTTTTTATTGCTCATGAGAACAGGCTTTGGCATACTAGTAATACACCGCGACATGTGGACATGACCTAGCCTGGAGTCCAGCCTATTTAGCTTCCGTCCGCTACCCAAGGGGTCCGTGTATGTACCGAAATACACGAAATACACGTCCGAAATACCGAAATACATGTACACATGAAGATGGCAGAAATATACCGAAATACAGTATGGTTTGATGAGATAACATCACAGGTTGCTATGTGCCGGCATAAGATAATATGTCTATAGCCCTGGCGACAAGAAAATGACAGAAAATACTTCGTGATCCCATCGCGGCCGGTCGCCGCCATCTTTCTTACCATACGCCATGATGTTTGTTTTTAGTGGTATCTTCTTCTGTCAGTCATTTACACAAAATGGTGGTGAGAAATGGTGGTGAATGATGTCACGTCATTGTCTAGACTGTACCATGGGAGTCCAGACACCGTGTATCGGCGCGCTACCGAGCGCCGCACGCGCGCTCAAGCTTTCCCGGCCCACCCTCACGCTGCCCCCGAAGACCGACTCCGCCCCAATCTCCGCTGTAAACCCAGCAGCGTGAGGGTAGGCCGGGAACTCGGAGAAAAGATACCACTAAAAACAAGATGGCGGCGGTCGGCCGCGCTGGGATCGCGAAGTATTTTCTGTCATTTTCTTGTCACCAGGGCTATATTGTCTTATGCAGGCACATAGCAATCTGTGATGTTATCTCATCAAATCATGCTGTCTTTCGGTAGATTTCTGCCATCCTCATGTGTATTTCGGTATTTCGGACGTGTATTTCGTGTATTTCGGTAAATACACGGACCGCCGGCAGCGGTGCTTGGGTAGCGCAGCGGAGCTAGGGTAAATAGGATGGATTGGAAGCTAAATAGGATGGATTCCAGGCTAGACGTGACCCAAACTGGATGTAAACTGGTCTTGCACGTAAATGATCGTAAATAGGTCATGTTATGTTACCTCTTCGTACCTGTCATACATAATGTAGCTGATGTAAGTCATCAGAACTGTACCATTGACCAAGGACATTATGTCCTTGCTGAATGGAGTTTAAACTGTAAACGCCAACACAATAAATTGGACTTACCCAAATTTTCGACTGATCAGCTCCAGTCTTTGTCAAGGAATGAACAATCCACTGCTTCGTTATGCAGATGAGACACGTGACTCGGTGAGCATATGTTACATAAAGTCTATGGCGCCCCCCGTCTCTGTCGAGGGATGGTTGTAAAGCCCGGATGTAGATGGACTCCTTAATCCCTCTTGCAAAAAGGTCTGATTCTGTATCCAAGATTTAACTTGTTAATGTCCAGGTGACTCAATGTGTATGTGTTGAGACACTTCAGAAGTGGTTGTGCTCGGACGTTTGTGTTCGTAGAAGTGGGTCTTGAGTGAACGTTCAGTCTCTCCAATCATCCAATGTAAGTTTCTTTGCACTGGTCTCTGATGTTCTGGCCTTGACACGGAATGTAGTAAACAATCCCGCACTTGTCCTCCCTGGGTGTTTTGTTTAAAACTCCATTCAGAATGACTTCTAGTACTACCAACACAGATGAACTTTCAAGTGAATTATGTCCTTGCATTGACGTTATAGGATTTGGGGCGCAACATTTTCTAGATCTGTTTTGGGAAATAGGTAATGATGACAATGATATATGGGATGTTCCTGTAGCTCAATTGGTAGCGGCTTCGCAGTTGAGCCTCCTGTTTCCAATTAGTTGGATCCGGGAGACCCCGGACCGATTCCCGGGAAGGGTATCCTTGTCGGAGCTGCACGTCTTTCGGAAGAGACGAAAAATGGGAGTCCCGTGTTCGAGGAGGTGCCTCGAGTACATTAACAACAGCCTCATTACTCCCATGGGTACCTGGTGAATTATATCATTGTGTATCTCGCGAATTATATCATTGTCAACGGAACAAAATGTTCTTGCGCAGGCATCCCTACGATGATAATGGTATGGCCCTACCAAACCCGGAAGTCTTACCCGGAAGTGATCGTCCATTGGCAAGTGCACATTGGGGCCATTGCGCGGCGCGCGGGACTTCCCCTGTACAAAGGTCTACGAACGTATACACCAGAAAAATCCCAAAGCTTTTGATACTTACCTGGTTACTTCTAGCGGACCATGCCATAAAGAAGTGCTGAGAGGAAGAAAGACAGACGTGGACGACGGTGTCTTCCGATTACCTTGTCTAGAGAGAGACAACGTCAACGAAAATTAAAGTTTCCGGCCAAGACCTCAGGTGGTATGACATTTTGTGCTTGCAGTTACAAGGTTTATATGTTATGATACTCTTGCCTCAATTGAAGACTTTCGCTTTTGCATAGTACATACAACATATATATGTTGCCTTTTGCCACGATCCAAGGATGTAGGCATGAATGACTCAGTGATATATTAATAGGTATAACGTTATGTTAGAATTCCAGCTCATGATATATTTGTCGTCCGTGATACCCTTGATCTAAATAAACAATGAACACAATCTTGTGTGGGGACATACGTTATTGCGATGTTCGAATAACTATCTAATACTGAATGTCAAAATCCTTCTAAGTTAGTGATTGGCATTGCAATGATGTGATGATGAGTCAGCTGGTACTATGCCAAATTGATATGTACTGACGTGTTAGTACAGTGGCAAATGTAGGTCAGAATGCTGCACATTTGGCATAGCCAGTATTTGGTACCAATAATACCTTCTGAAGTTCATCAATGAGATTATGTGTTTGGGTATCGTTTGTCATTGATGGATCTTAAATGATATTTGATAGGTAGGTAGGGGTCGGGAAAACAAAGGTCCAGTTCGATAATGGGCCTCCTAGTGGCATTCTATAGCACTGCAGTGGAACTTATAGTTTTGATGTCTCGTGTTGTGGACATGCTAAAATAATTTTGATTTTTGGGAGGGAGAGACTTAGAGGTGGTGTAGGTTTAGGCCCCCTAGCAGCTTGTTTTAAACTACGGGGGCCGATTTTGTTATAGACTTTGGAAGAAAATAACTCAAGAAGGAGTTGACAGATCATTATGATTTTTGGTATGTTTGAACTTTGAAAGGTATTAAACTGTTTTAGCAATAACAGCCCAGACCTTGACTCACTCAGTGCTTGAGGAATTGATGGGAACGGAAAACAACTTCCATTATTTTTTCCTTTCTTTCTAATTTCTCCAGGTTTCTGAAGATCAACTATACCAACTGAACCCTCCTGAAGCTACTCATATTTATATACACATTCAAGAGAGATTGCTCCTCAGCCCATCAGGTGTGCATATCTTAGATAGAGGAGAATGCCCATCAGACTTGATCATGTGATGCACCTGCTCAGTTCACTGGCCCAGGAGGAGAATCTACGAGTTGCCGTCAAAGAATCCCTGAAGGGAGGACTTCTCACAGGGATGGTCGCTGCCGCTGGGGGTCTGCTGGGAGGACCACCTGGTCTGGCTGTAGGTGAGTACATAGATTCCTCATTTTTCTGATGAGAAGGTACCAAATGGCAAACCTTAATGTGAAAAAGAGTTGTTTAAAGACTGAATTGTAGTTTTTTCATTCACAACCAAGAACATTTTGGTTCCTCGGAGAATAGCCTTATAGAAGTGCACATAATTTTGTTAGATGACAGTCTACAGAACAGGTTAGAATTTGAGAGTAAGTTTTCTCGGTCAGAATCTTTGATTCCTGAGATAATGACGCCTAATTTTTGTCAACTTTTCCATAGGAATGCATGCATTATTGGCCCAAACTGTAATACCCTAGTCCCCCCCCCCCCTAACAGAGGGTTCATCATGGTTCTGCCTGGTTTTTGACGTGTTTTTAGGCGTTTTTGTCGGGCTTCCGACTTTGTCATGCTTTTTTTGTCTCTATAAACCATAGAGGGCTGTGCTGCTTGTAGCTAACAGATGGTTGTACTGTTGTTGAACAGGTGGCGCCGTGGGAGGAGCCTTGGCTGCCTGGTCGTCAGCTGGCAGGTTCAAGTCCGTGGCCACCATCATCCTGGAGATGGACCATGCCCAGCAGCTGCAGCTGTACAACGCAGTCTGGTCCATCCTGGAGGGAATCACCGCAGACGACTTACTCACTCTGCAGGCTCTGGTGAGGGGAGATGCCATGATGAGGAGAATGCTGCTGGACGCTCTGACGGGATATGTACAAAAAGACATGGGCATGACTATATTGGACTAACATCATCTGCGGGCCGAGGAAAAAAAATGTTGTGTTTCAGGTTACCCAACAGACCCTAGCAAAAAATCTGCCAACCCTAATCTTTTTTTTTGGTAGAGTGCTGGCAAGGGACAGACATTTTTTTATCAGACATCAACAAAAGAATCCTTATCTACCAACCCTAATCTTTTGTAAGGACTGTAACTCGAAACACAACATCAATTTTCCTAGTCCTCACATGTGTGCGGTATTCTTCTATAGTTTATAATTCAGACCAAATACTGTATCCCATTTTGGCTCTGACAATATATATTGTTGCTCAGGAAAGTTTTATAGAGATGTTATCAAAGTTTGTTTTACAAAGTTGTGACTAATGTAAGACTATGGACCAAGTTTTGGAAATCTTGTGATATTCTACCGGTTGACCATCCCACTAGCAATCGTGATCATTTGGGTGAAAGGTCAAATGAATTAATTAGATGCATGAACTGACCCCACATGACCTGCCAGTTGATTTAAGAAATGATGGAGGAGTATGGTTGTGGCAGTCAGAAAATAGACTGACACCCTGCCTACTTCGGCTGTTGAAAACAGTGTGTTTTATTTTGTTTGTCTTCTCTGTGTCTCTTGTGATTGTACACAACATATCACTGTATTATTGTGAATTAATTGAATACAAGCCAGTATCTAGTCTATCTAACACAAACTCCTCACATCCAAGGCCTTATAGAGGCTACCTCACTAGAGAATCACGATCTGTTGTAAGTGATGATGTACATGTACATGTAAAACAAGTCAGACTATCCACAAATCCAAAATGCTGACTGATTAGAATACTTTCAGTTCTTCTCATTAAGGGCCCTGTTACACTTGTGCGTATATTCAAGTGTGTGTGAGTTGCGCATGAACACTTTTTGGTTTAAGTAAGGTTTTCGGGGAAAAGGTTGTTTTCTACTTTGACCCACCGTTGTGCAGCCTAGTGATCGAACCTAAGAACTCACTTATTCGGCTGCAAACTTAACCTCAGCCCAAAACATGTTAATACGCAACTCATGCGGACTAATATATACGTACAAGTGTGACAGGGGCTTCAGATTCATAATCATTTTAGAGATGTGCCCTCAAGAATGCCTTTACCATATCAATTGCTGATGATAGCTATACACTTACTTTTGTAAGTGACTTTTGAGAAAACAGCAAAAGATGAAAAGACGTTGTTTGGTCAGGTGATTTTGTTGTCAGTGTAGACTATGGTAGTGCCTTCTCCCCTGTTCATCATCATATCTGATTGTGTGATACCATATTAGGCAAAGAACAATAAACTTTATTTGTTCTCATATGTTGTTCATGTGTATTCCATTGTGAAAATGCTGTTCTTTCGTCTACAAACTGCATGTTCCACTGGATGTTTCAAACAGCAAATTAATACTTGAAACCACCGCGAACACTACATTTTCTCCCTGCCGCGAAATAAAAACCACGCAAACTTTAATGCAATTACAGTAGTAAGTGTATTTGTTGCATCCTTTGATGACATTATACACAAATATGCACTGTGCTAATAAAAAACAACCTCCAGGACAGTCTATATGTTTTGACCATGATGTGTCATGAGAACTATTATGAGAGATGCAAACACACAAATGACAAAAAGCAAGGACTGATGTAAAAATTTCATACATCTCTGGAATGACCTTGACATTGAAGACACTATAACAGCATCACATACATAATGAAAACCTTGCAGTTCAGCTGACCAGTATTTGTAATAAAGGCACAGACTATGACATGTTTAAATTCCTTAGCCAAAGAACTGCTGACAAGTACAGCTCTGAATATATACCCTATTCATGAAGAATCATACTCTCCAAGCAGAGGAGGGGTTTCGGCAATTTTTTTACGTGTTTTTAGGCATTTTTGTCGGGCTTTCTACTTTGTCATCTTTTTATTGTATAGTGTGGGTTGGCTATACAAAAAAAAGATGACAAAGTAGAAGGCCCGACAAAAACGGCTAAAAACACGTAAAAAAATAGCCGAAACTGCTTGGAGAGTAGAAAAATTGCAGTTTACATGTATTTTAAAGCACATGCCATAAAAGAATATTTGGTACAATACTTTGCACATCCCCATAAAGTAATCTTTGCACAAATAACTAAACTGCAGCTCAAATTGAAACCACCTTATGCTAGGCTGGGTGAAGAATCTTGCAACATCTTATTCCGATAAATATATCATATACATATCAATATATATATATATATATATATATATATATATATATATATATATACAACTTCCTCTAACTCATGATTCATAGCATTTCTAATGTCATTATCTCTTAAAGAGTAGACAATATGCAATTGGTGGGCATGCTATAAGCACCAAAAAGACCTATACTGTTTTTTTGTGCTGAGATATGTCAAAACTGAGAGTGACAACCAGATAAATATATTAAGTATCATGGGATTTATGGTGTAGCCTGCAACAGGTAGCTCAACCATTTCAATCTTAACTTGTTCCACATCTAACCATTAAGTTTACTTCTTCAGGGATTGTAAACATCCATTTTGTCCAATACCAAGGTGGCCAGGACCCAAAAATTCACCACTCCATCAAAAAAATCTGAACTTCATGACATGACAATATATTTTCTTGAAATGACACATTTAACAATGAAAATTAATAACATTCCAAATTTAAGTTGAATCAAATGTTGCCTTTTCCTTTGCAACACCCCAACCTAATCAAGGCCTGCAATTGATAAACTCCAACCTCCAACAATAAGTGGGCCGGACGAATCTTGAAAGCTGAAGACAACCCTGGTTGGGACAATTTATCCTTTTTAAACTTGCATCTATCAAATGCTACAAAAGATAGACACTTCTGGCATGAGCACTCCTGAGGCAAGATGGCATACATAACATTTTTGTAGTAAATGGCACACATCAAGAAACACTGCATAGATATTATTTTCAAAGATATGTTTAGACCATATGCACAATTTGAATACTGTACAAATAGTCTCCTTAAAGAAAGACATTTTCCTAATCAAAACTTAACTCTTTTTCAAAGGAAAAACCTACAGAACATGAAATATTGCTTCATTGTGAAAAAATGAGAGGGCACGAAGAATGAAAGATTAATAAATAAATTCTAAAATTGCACTTAATTCCTAATTACAGTTCTACATGCAGCATTATGCACCATAACATATTCAAGTTTTCACCATACATACAATATGACCCTGTTAATTCATCAAAATGTACAAATTCTTGCATACTCATCACAGGTTTCTGTGTTGCATTGCATCGCTAGGCACACCTCACTTCTTTTCTTCACTGGCTCCCAACTCTTTTTTTTTTGTTAGAAAAAAAGAAAGTTTAAATTGGAGAACAACATGCAAACAGTTTGAGGATAAAGGTTACATCTTGGTCCACAAATATGGTATTTAGACATTATATATTATATTAATATCTTGTTGTATTGCCATGTTTCCAATGACATATATGTCAACATGCAAACTGTCCTATTCTTGTTTATAGTATCTGAGTAAAAGTGAGCATTGAATAAGTCAGCACCAGGTAGTTTTTACAAACATCTGCAATAAAGTAGTACAAGAGTAATGATTCTGTTTGTAGATCTAATCACTAGAGTATGAATTCATATCATTGATCCCTACACACCATTTGGTCTGTATATTATACAATTATACAATAATTGGCTGTTGTTTTCTGTTACATGGATAATATTCTATGTAGTCCATATACTTTGACACTTGGTTATGTTGGCATATACTGGTAGTATAATTCACTTTTTTTCTGAGTATATTTCATATATTGTACAACACAGGTTGACATTTGACTGTGATTACCTCTAGAACATGCTGGGGTTATTTTCTGTTCACTGTTTTTAACCTTCTCCCTCCTATCTAACCCTGTAACCAATAGAGAATCTGTAGCCAAACGGCTACTTCAGTGCATTAAAGGTTAAAGTCTTACAAAATGGTACATACAGCTTTCTCTGCTCAGCAGTTATTAGAAAGAGTATGCTAGTTCAATACATGCCACAACCAGCCCCCACTGTCGTGCTTGCACAACTGTGAGACCCGGCGGCTTTAAAAACGGAGATGGGCACCGCCCTTATGATATACCGAAACGTGTCGGAAGGATTGTAACATACGTTTTTATTTTTGACTCCATGGTCCCTAAGTCCAGACCACAAGACCTGAAGGCCACAACAGCATCTCTTCTCACTAGGCTGATTGAATCACACTGGTCAAGCAACACCGGTCAGCCGGGGAGGGGCTACTACAGCCTAGGATAGTGAAGTCTGCCTTACACAGACTACTCTTCTCACCAAGTCAGAAACATCATGATTGAGACCAGCTCAACTGCTCAAATAAGGGGGTATCTCACTGGACTGCGCCAAATTGCTAAAGGTATTCGTAAGTGACGTCAACCACCACCCATTTGTCACCTGCAATTCCAAATTCTTTGAAAATTGTCACAAATGAGTGCAAATGGTTGCAAAACAGAGCAATCATTACAGATCTCTTTTTGATGAATCTTAATCATTGCACATTGGTTCTCAATTCAGTGGCAACACTGCAATTTCCAATAAAGCTATCTTGTATCTGATTCGGAGCTGAAACTGGGAATGTGACATTCAGGGCACGGCCATTTTGTTTGTAGAGATCATGTTTTTTACCCGTGTGTCGCATGTCAGTGCAACTGTAAAGAGAAATTGGCAAAAATTTCCCAAAATTGGCCCAATTTCCTAGCACTAGCCACAGTCCAGTAAGATACCTGTTTAGAGTGAGAACTAACTGAACACAATGGGAGAAGCAGGGGTTATGAACATTTAACTTAGCCTCCATAGCAGACTCTAACCGGCCTTTTTGGGGGGCTAAATAATACACTTTTTGCAGCCAGCCCGTAACCATCAGCCACTCTGTAACTATCTTGCCGGTAAGATAGTTACAGGGTGGTCGATGGTTACGGGCTGACTGCAAAAAGTGTATCATTTGTAAAATAAGATAGAATTTAGTGTTAGTATCTAGACTAGCAAAGTCACATGCTGTATTGTTATATATTGTCTGTCCGTCCTTTCATGTTACATGTCCTTGCAATTAGCCTACGGGCAAGAACTTGCAATAAACTTAATAATTATTTAGCCCCCCAAAAAGGCCGGTTAGAGCCTGCTATGGAGGCTACATTTAACTGAGGTTCTACAAATATATCATATCCTTGACGACTGGTTGTGGCCTGGAGCCTTGTCCACTTCCAGCTCGTCCTGGAACCTGTCGAAGGGGAGGTCGTGCATGGGGAGGTGGGAGTACTTGATTGGCCGGGAGGTGCAGCTACAGGAGCAGTGGTAACACAGCAGGATGACGTTGGCGACCAGGCTGACGAACAGGAGACTGGCACAGCTCACACAGGCTATGAACCAGGGGTTTCTGGGGAGGGGAAGAAGAGACGGTGTGAAGGTTAGAATACCTACTCTCCAAGCAGAGGTTGGTGGGGAAGATTGTGACCGTTTTATCATATGCCCCGTTTTTCGTCAGCTATTCCCACCATCCTCTCTCCCATGTCGCACGCTCAAAGGACAGGGGGAGGAGTAGTTCTTTGGGAAATGTGCCAAAGTCCCTCCCGTGCCCCTATTTGGTGGGGATAGCTGACAAAAAACGGGGCATATGATAAAACGGTCACAATCTTCCCACCAACTTCTGCTTGGAGAGTAAGAATACCAACCTGAGAGGAATAATGGTAAGGCATAGGAAAATTAGTGTGGTGTTTCCAGTTACCAACCGACCCAGGCAAAAACTTGCCAACCATGATCTTTCTTGGGGGTCAACCACTGGCAAATTTGACATTTCAGCGATGAAAACGTTGATTGTTTTCCAACATGTTCTCCTCATTTCTGTTGCAATAGAAAAAAGTGATATATAAACAGACCCATCAAATCTAGGTCTCCTTTTTGGACAAAAACAAATCCCTACCTACGGCAACCTTAATCTATTTCAGAACTGTAATTGGAAACACAACATTAATTTTCCTACAACTGACATAGGTATATGTGCTAGTGTGCAATATCTTGTTAACCTACATGTATAAGGAAGTCTATAAAAAGATATACCCATTATCTTCTTGCCGAAGGTAATCATTGCAAACTGACCTAAGAAGATTCTCCATCTCCTGCCGCATCTTTGACACTTCTTCCTTGATGACCCCAGTTGCGATGCAGTGACTCGCTGTCCAACGGTAGAGAATACATCAGTCATAGACAAATGGTGACGTAGTATATATATATATATGAGTACTCAATACTACTCATTGTAAGTAACTGCTGCTCTCAATGACGCATAAGAATATATGTAAAATGGAATATGACAATGTAATCCTCAAAAATAGAATGCTCATAAAATACATATATTTTGATCTAGACAAGTACTCTCTGAGTAGACAAAAGGAAAACCTAACAAAATAGAAAGTCCAACAAAAATGCCTAAAAAGACGTCCGAAACATCCAACCTCTGCTTGGAGAATAGTATCAATCTAATTTATGTGATTACTTATCTTGGGGTCAGACATTACCTGAGTACAGGTCTGTAGGCAGAGTCTGGTTGAGAGTCATGTTACAGTCTCCTGTCGTCCTGTCACAGCTGCAGGAGTCCGCACACTCGCACCTGTGGCTGCACCCTGTTCCAAATGTCCCATAGGGGCAGACTGGAGCACAGAAACAACAAACACAGAAATGTAACTTGTCAGCAGTGCCAAGGGTCCTGACACTTGGGTCATATATAATTATAAGGTCAAGGTGAAATGTGTGTGTGGGGGGGACCTAACGGTCCCACACAACGTGAAGGTTCAACGTCAACCTGGCTACATCTTGACTCTCCTCGTTTCAAGGTCATACTACATCCAGGACCTCTCTCGGTCTTGAACTTGAGCTAACCTTAATACAATGCTAAACTTTCTTCCAACACTAAGGTAGTGGAAGAAAGTTTAGCATTGTATTATGATTACTACCAACACAGATGAGCTTTCATTATCATGTTGAGCTAACTTTGTTTCATGGACTGATTATAAAGCCCAATTGCAACTGGCCCAGAACTTTGGGAAGATCAGAGGCCCAAGTAAGTAAATGTTAAGAATGTCATCAGCACTTGCAGTGATTTTAGCTTGATGTGAAAAAAAAATCAAGAAATTTTGTTGCCCTCCAGAGATGGTCAACATGACAAGAAAATACTGCAAGTCGTGAGGTAACCTTGATTGTACTTGTAGAAGTGACACTATCAAGGTAGCCATGAGAATATTTGTCCTTGAGAAAGTTCATGTTCATTCCTAAGTCAACGTCACTGTCGGCTTATCGCGAACGTGTAATAATCTTAGACTTGTGTTCTACTTTCTGTAACATGCAAATGAAATGATCAGTTGTTACACAGTCAACTACATTTTTGTTCATGCATCTAAGGTCTCACCGGTGCAATGGTAGAGTGCTCGCTTTGCACACGGTAGGTCGTGAGTTTGAACTCCGGCCGGGTCATACCAAAAGACTTTAAAAATGGTACATACTGCTTTCTCTGCTTAGCAGTCAGCATTTGGGAAAGAGTATGGAAGTTAAACACACACATCACTACCAGCGGACCAGCCCCCTGCTGTAGTGACTTGCACAAATGTGTGTGGCTCAAAAGCTATAGAAATGGAGATGGGCGCCACCCCTAATCGTTTTTTCAAGACGCCTGGGTTACTTTAACTTTAACTTTAACTTTAACTTTAAAGGTACCAAACTGAGCCTCAGGTTATCTCACCATGATCACATGCTACCCCCGTCCACCCAGGCAGGCATGTACAGGCTCCAGTCTGGGGGTCACAGGTCGCTCCATGTTCACATGTACAGGGGACAGCACAGCTGGGACCAAATAAACCTGGGGGACAGGCTGGGGAGGGCACAGAAAGAGCACGGTTTAGCGATCCAATCTCATGCCGTGAATAATATAATCAATTCATTGAATTCAGTTTTATGATTTAAAATGTCTGTACAACGAAGTTCTTTATTCACAACCAAGTAATACAACAGCTGACGTTTTGGTGACTGTAATCTTTTTCAGGGCAATAATGAGAAATTCTGTACATCAACACCTTTTGGACATATCCTTTATTATTTGCATATCACCAAGAGTATTTTGCAAATCTATTATTCTGGGCAGCTACCAGTGCAAAAGAAGTGATTCTGGCAAGAAAGTGGTAAAAAAATCATAGTTCAAAGTGATTCTTTCCTCCTCGTAGAAATTGATTCATGGATACAATCATCTTAGAAAGCTGGTAACCACGCTTCAGTTAATTTCTTATTTCCTACTTCAACTTTCTCAAGCCAATCTTGACCAGCTCGTTTTAGAATATTGTACAACAACAAATGTCAAAACAGTGTGTTAACAGTTTAACTTACTCAGTTCACACTCATTGCCCACCCAACCAGGGTCGCACACACATCCATCCACCAGGCAGCTTCCATGGGAACTGCAGTTGTTTGGGCCACACTGGAGCACATCACAGGCTGGTCCACTCCATGAGCTGTTAGAACTAGAAACAATGGATAAATCAACAAATGTTTGAGTTAACCTTTGCTATGAAGGACTTTTCTGAATATCACATAACAAAGTACATGTATCACCAAGGACATATCAAAAATGTATGCTAGCCCTTATTGTATTAGTAATTAGGATGTTAAGTTTTATTCTATACTTCTATTTTGTATTATGTTTAAGAATTCTTGAGCTGTTAGAACTAGAAATAATGGATAAATCAACAAATGGTTGAGTTTACTTTTGCTATGAAGGACTTTTCTGAATATTACATAACAAAGTACACCATACATAAAACTGATGACTACATAACAACCTTGCAGCTTGCTAAAGAAGTTGTTGCAAAAACTTTTCTTCTTAAATCTACATTGTACATCTCAACATATATATATATCAAAAGGTCTTTTCGAATCATAGTTTACCTCTTTCAAAATCTCTTTTAAAAGTTTTTCAGCATCTCTGGGCTAGAAACATAGTGATAAAGTTATCAGGATTTCAGAAACACACTGATAAAGTTATCAGGATTTCAGAAACATACTGATAAAGTTATCAGGATTTCAGAAACAAACTGATTAAGTTATCAGGATTTCAGAAACATACTGATAAAGTTATCAGGATACCCCTAAAGGCAGTTAACAGTTACTGCAAAATAAAGCATTAGAGAGTTTAGCACTACTGTCTTGAGCTGACATACTTTTCCTGACATTGACACTGTCCCATGACACAGATGCCGTGTCCAGAACAGTTGGAGGGTTGGCAGTCCGGCTCATCACAGGCGGCGCCCAACCAGCCTTCCTCACACAGGCAGCCACCCTCCGTACAGTTGCCATGGAGACCACAATCACCACAGTCCAGTTCCTCACACCCTGCACCTGACCATCTGTGAATGAAGGGAGGGAAAGGTTTTATTGACAATTCACAGTACAAACAAACAACAAGAGCCTGATACAATTAGCTGATACAAAATAAACAAATAAATAAATACAATTGGCCAAACTTCATTGTGACAAGCTCTAAGAGGGTACTCCTGATAACAACAACCTGACATAACTGTGTTGGTGAAGCCATGAGTCAGCGATGTATGCTACATCCACATCAGTTGCACGTAATCACTTCCTGCATGTCTACAACATTGGACAAGAGCCCGAGCAAACTTCCAATTTTCCAAGCATCCTATTACACCATCCCACCAGGCTGCCATTCTGTAATATTCACATAACTGAGGATGCACATCATGACAAACAAGCAAACACACCAACTGATTATAACATCTCCGTCTGCACTCAGGTAACAAGGAAGGTAAAACAATAACAGAGATACACATGTATCCTACGGGGGTGTCCCTGTGGTGTAGTGGTCTGCGCTTCTGTCTCTCACCACATCTGGTTCAAATTACTTGGAGGTAGGACACCTCTGGACAAGAGGCGCATTGAGTCATACCAAAGACTTTTAAAAATGGTACATACTTCTGAAATAGTATGGAAGTTTAACACACTTCACTGCCAGTGGACTACCCAGCTACCCTGCTACAGTGATTGCACCACAGTGTGGCCAAGGGCTATGAAACGGAGATGGGCACCGCCCTATACACCTTATGGTGTGGGAGGATTTTAACTAACTTTAACTAACATGTATCCTACCTGCCCTGACACTGACATTGCCCCTCCACACACTCCCCGTGCCCGCTGCAGTTTGCTGGCTCACAGTCCAGGCTGTGCACACACAGAGCTGTGGAGACCGCACGGGCACAGCGCCAGGCTGGGTTGTCAGAACTGAAATATAAAAACTTTAAGGTAGTTCCATAGCCTTTTTGAGGCCAAAGGGGCATGTGCAGTGGCTTGTTATCCAGTTGTGTCTAGGGCATGGTACTGGAAAGTGGAGCTCATCCCTCTCTTTTTACCACCTTTTACCTTCCTAAGCTTGGGAAAGGCATTTTACACCTATCTCCTCACTAGACTCAGGTGAAAAGGAGTGCCTAGAGGCTAGGGACGTAAAGTCAGAGGTTCTGCATTTGAGGGGAACCACAGCTAAAGCATGTTAAAGATCCCATCATACCTATCAAAAAGAATAGGGGTCGTTCCAAGTATGAGTGGATCAACTCTTACAGTCTGGTCTTCGGGTTGACATCTAGAAAATGTGATAGTCACTGTTATGTCAGTCCTTACACAAATTTGGTAAATCAGAATAAATAAATAGATTTACCAGTGATCAGAAGGGTAGCTAGCAACACTCCCGTTCATCACCACCGTGGCCGATCCTCCACCGTCCAGGTTAATGGCATTAACCAGCCCCAGCCTCTGCAGGTAGTCTGCAAACTCCCACAAACTTACTCTGTGGACGGACAAAAAACAACAACAGTAGGCTCAATCTGGTGTTCAACCTTTGAAAGTATGATCATCACAAATTCATTATTATTGTAACGATGATAAGTAATAATTAAGCGTTCCAATGATATATAAATCAACATAATGTTTATCTAGTAGTTTTCCCGCCTTTAGTATCTCGCACCTGCGCACTAGGAACCAGGGGCCAAAACCCCGGATGTAGTTTTCTACTCTGTACAGATAGTTCTGAGTTCTGTCAATACAACACGTGAGTTCAGTATACAGTAGACGTGTGTGAGTTTGTCATCTTTACCTAGATTAACACATAATGCAATACAATTGGTGGAGTACCAATGTAAAAATGACTGATCAATTCTAGGTTAACTTTTTGTTCTGTCTATTTGGTCTTCCACTCCAGCCCGTTCTTCGACTCACCCTCTGTCTCCTGTCTGTCCTTCTATGTGCACCAGGACGACTCTCCCCTCCTCATCATGTCCCACGGCACTCCTAGCTGACACCACGTCCACAAACCTATCCAGGCTACCTGTAGGAAAGAATACAAATCGCATTAAACACAAAGAGACAAACCAAATATAAGCTTACCTAAATAAAAAGCCCTGCTTGTGAATTTTTTCTGCATCTACATATAGCTGGTATAACTGCCCTTCAGTGTGACACACCAGCTTCAACAGCAGTTGGTTACATTACACTGAACGGACTGTCACATCTAACCATTGCACATCTAGCGAAAAGTGTTGTTTAAAGCTTAGCAAGGATGACTGTCCAATGACACTAGAGTACTTAATGGCAACCAATAGTTCTCAGAAAATACACATTTCTGAACATATTAATCCAGGTTGATAACTCTGGTACTTGAAGGCATGACTATTTCTTGTTCTTTTCTTAGCTGTAACGTGTATTAGATACTTAGTAGCTGGTATTAAACATTTTTCTTAGGCATGAAATTGTCCAAACCAGAAGTGTATCATTCTGTATCAGATCTATATAGCTGGTATAACAGCCATTCGGCATAACACGCCAGCTTTGCAGGCACGCGGTGCAGCAGCAGCTGGTTATATTACACCAAACAACCTGTCACGTCTAACCTTCGCATATCTAACTGCATGCATTGTTTAAAGCTATCTAATGAGGATGCTTCCACGGTACTTGGTTGCAATGAGTTCCACTCTACGATCGTTCTAGGAAAATAATGAAGATGAATTACATAATTACAAGCCTAACTCACCAGTCTCCTGCATGTCTGCACATTCTGTGGTTCTGCTCTCGTTCACGTAGACACTCCCATTCCTGATCAACCAGATAACTCCGGTCACCAGTTGCACAAAGGGGTTGTCTTCCTGTATCACATCCAGCTCTGACAGGTAGCTGGGTGGGATTTCAAACAGATATTTATACAGAATCAAAACTAAAACAAAGGCAAAACCAAGGCCAGGGAGTTATTATATATATTTACTTCTATCTATATCAAAGTGTCTAGAAATAAGCAGGAATACAGAAAGAAGCCAAATGTCCCATCCTGCCAGCCTGCGGGACCAAATATGGACCCGACCCACAGCCAAGCCAACCTTAAAGGCAACCAAAGCAATATTAGGGCCCAAAATATGGAAATAAAAAAATGCTGAAATATCTATGGTAGTGACATGAACTAACACTATTTAGCAAATATGCGTAATAACTTCATACTTTGAGCATTTTAAAACCGTGCAAAAACGTTCCGTACGATGATTCCCTTAGTTTGGCGAGCCTGCAAAAACCCTGGCGATGATTTTCAGTGAGTTCTCACATCACAACGACGTTGTATTTTTGCATGATGGACGTCGCTATGCACTGTGATAGTGTTGTTGAACTAATCATGTATAGAAATGACTAAATAAATTGACTTTCAAAATCTGATTTTCGTGCCCCGATATTACTTGGATTTCCTTTAACATCCTGTCAGTCTCCAGTTACACCATCGTCCGCCTCACATTCCGTCACTCATAATATTCAAATAATTTCTGACACACACCAAGACAAACAAACAAACTAAAAATTAAGACATATACAATAACGAATTATATATTATATGATTACAATCTAATATTTGACTCACCCAACGACAATTGTTCCGTCCTTTCTAATCCCAAAGTTTGCGTTCTGAATCCCGCCCGAGTCTTGTACATGTTTCCCGTCTGTGACCAGGTTCCCGAGGCAGGCTCCCGTGTGAGTGTTAAAGAAACCTGCATTGACGGCGACGTGGCAGGTACGGGCCTGGGACGTGTTTGCCACCGTTCTTCTTCTCTGCTCAAAACAGCCATTTGATCCACCTGGCTCCACAACTGAAAAAGTCCTCAATGGGTTGTTGATCACGGTATAATGTCCATAACCATTCTTTACTTTCCCAAGAGAGTCTACCACCTTGGTTACAAAGTATCTGGTGGTAGATGGGGCAGTTATATTGGAGTTTCTATGTGCAGGGAATGTTTCGTGGGTGGCGTTACCGAATATATCAGGCTGACAGTCTCTGACATGGCGGTGGGAGTGCCTGGGCCACTCCTCAAATGATGGAAAGGGTAGCAGCATGTCATCGTCCAATGATCTGAAAGTGAAATTACACTATCTGAGAGATGCTAGTAAATATCTGAGTGTGTTGACAGTAACAAATAAGTTCATCCAGACCCTTGCAGTGTCTAGTGGCACACATTGAATTATATCATTATACTAGGTACTGAACTTGGAAAAGATGACAAATATAATAATCAACAAAATATAAAATTCAGATTGCTCAAAACTAAGTGGACATGATGCATCTGGAGAAACCAGATAAATAAATGTGAGTCCTTAAGTAGTTTCAATCTACTAATGACGTAATATTGTCAAGTAGATAATTGTCAACACGGATGTCCGGTTGGACATATTTATTGAATGACACAATTTTACATAACCGTTTCCAGTGTTAAGTTATTATATGGCTGATAACTGATATTTGACATGAAAACAAAACCTGGGAAGCAAAAAATGTTTGTTGTACTATTAGACTTTGAGCAACAAGAATTTCTTAATCTACGCGACCGTACCGTAGTAATTTAACTGTAGTACATAACTCGTATGCGTCATGCACATAAAGTTAGCTGAAACGCCCCCTCCCCAAACACCATATGTTTTCTAAAACAGCCAAGCAGATCGTCACCAACCAAGAAAAGCAAGTCGTGCCGCGATCACTAACTATTAGATACTATTTTACTTACGGTCCCGGTGAGATATATGCTTGTACAGAAGACAAAACAATAAAAATATTGACGACGACACTTTTCATGCTCGTGACCACCGCCATCTTTGCTGCCAAATACGACCTTTGACCTTCAATATCAACTTGTGCTAACTAACGCAATCAAAGAATATTCTTTAACGGATTTCAGTTAATATCTATGGTGATGATACATAAAGTCCTAATTCTATATCAATATATAAAATGTAAGCACTGAAAATGGGCTACAAAAACATCAAACAGGCAGCTAGTTAACGAAGGTCGGAGGTCAGGAGGTCGGAAGTCAAGAAAAAATGGCGGCACAGATGAACTTATTTCGGTCCGTTCGTCAGCTACCTGCGCTTTTGACGACACAGAAGCTGTCACCCTGCGCTAGCTGCGTTCAGAGAAGTGCTTCGACCGCAAGACAATCACATGGACAGTATTGTATGGATTTAGTGAGGTGAGGCCAGCAGTTTTCAGACTATTTTGATAGATAGTCGATGACCTACAATTTACAAACTTTTGTTTCGGCGCTCCGACGATCAGAAAGGGGGCGTGGCATAATAAAACAAGGCCGAGGCTAGTGACAGGATGTTCCTGTCAATAAGAATTTTTGGCACAAATTCCTGTCAATAAGAATATTGTTGACACTATCAATATACACTTTTTGCACTTTTGACAGGATGTTTCTGTCAATGAGAATTTTTGCACTATTGCTACTAAGGATGTTCCTGCCAATGTTCTAGGATGTTTACCGATTCAAAGCTTTTCCTGTGCTTTCTGTCAATGAGGCTGCATTATTGACAAGATGTTCCTGTACAATATGATTTGTATTACACTTTTAGATAAACTGTAGATATGAGGGATTCCATTGTGATTGGTGCACAAATAGTTTGCCATGTCTTTATTGTACATGTAACGTTACTTACTTTCTATGTATGTTGCCCCATGTGGTTTAGGTAACATTTGTTTTTAATGTGTCTTCTCCTGCAGAAAGCATGACTATGAGAACTACCTCTGTGTGCTGCTTCTGCCCAGCACTGCCCACCAGGCTGCATTTGCAGTCAGGGCCTTCAACGTGGAACTAGCTTTGGTAAAGAGAATGCACACACGGCTATATCAACTATATTAAAAGTAACTTTGCCATCAAAAGGGCTCCTTCCATTTCGCCAAAGAGGGTCTGCATGCCTTCTTCTGTGAGCATTCCCTGTAAGTGTAGCTGGTCCATTCAAATTTAATGCTAAGCATTGTTTGTAAATTATTCTATGAAGCAGAATCGGTTTATTTTATCTTATTTTATTCAGCATATTATGTCTTATCCTGAAACGTTTTACAATTCGTGTATATTGTTATGCTATCATTGCATGATTTGTTTCCTTTCACTTTGTAGGTCAGAGACTCTGTAACAGACAAGAACATAGGGAAGATGAGGATGCAGTTCTGGAAGGACACACTGTCGGATATTTATCGGGTACAGAAATACCTAAACTACGCACAAAAAGTTCGGAAACTTAACTTTGGTCGATCACATTTCCGTTATTTTTTTACCGATTTCAATATATTACATATCATTTAAAAGCCTTTTTTAATTTCCTTTCCCATGATACCAAACCTATTGTGATTGCAAGTTCATGAAACGAGCATCAGGCCTGCTAAAGTGAGTGGGTCGAAGAAATAAAGTGCCCAGATTACCTTACTATAGTCAAACATGCTATTCCGTACATATTCTTCTGTTGATATTGACTTCTGTACGAGAGTATTGTGAAAAATCAACAAGAATAAACAAGACATATTCATGAAAGCTAAGTTTATTCTTTATCAAAACCAACAATCTATGTCTTAGTAACGGGTTAGAAAGGAGTCTTAGTAAGTAACGGGTGATCCAGCCACGCGCTGTCACTACAGCACGGCACCTACTCCTCATACTCGTCACCAGTCGCGCAATGCGATGCTGTGGGATAGCGTCCCATTCCTCCACCAGCAGCCGTCCTAGGTCAGCCACCGTGTCTTGCACGGACAGCTCGCCCAAGCTGCTCCCATAGATGTTCGATGGGGTTCAGGTCCAGGCTCTTAGAGGGCCACTCCATCCTCTCTACACCTGCAAGCTGGAGATGGTCGGCGATGATCCCTGCCCGGTGTGGGCGGGCGTTATCATCTTGCAGCAAGGCATTCGGCCCCATGTTATGGAGGAAAGGGATGGCCACCGGATCAAGTATTGTGTCACGATATCTTTCTGCATTGAGGGTTCCTGGTACAAGTCTTGTCTTTCCCCTGGAGTTTATGCCTCCCCATACCCCAATGTTTGTTGTGAAACAATAACAAAAAATAACACCTGTGGATGACGATACCGTTGCAGGACGCAGGTGTTTATGTGGTGTAAACAATTGGTTCTTCGATGTGCTAAAAATAACATTGGATGTTCTGTGTGCTAGAAATAACCTTGGATGGTCTGTGTTCTAAAAATAACCTTAGAACCTGAGGAAACAATATATTGAATCATCATCCGCGCCCATACCGATAGGATGTCACAGCGCGCATATGACACCAACAGGGAATTTTGGGCACTTTTCTCCGTGACCCACTCACGTTATTAGTCCTGGTACTTGTTCCGTGGGTTTTCAATCACAATAAGTTTGATATCATAGAATAGGGAATCACACAAGCTTTATAATGATATATAATGCATCAAAATCGGTGAAAAAACAACGGAGATATGATCAACCAAAGTTAAGTTTCCGAACTTTTTGTGCGTAGTTTATTTTTTGACACCCTTCTGTTCCAGATAAGGGTAATTTGACTGGGGCTAAAAATAAAAAATGTTTACCATAAGGTGAGACTAACATTAGCCTTTTTAGTTGTACAGTTGTTATTGTATGTTTCAGAACGTGGGAAGATAGGACTTTCACAGACTAAAACACCATGTTTTGTTTGCAGAAGGATATGTTGCTGTTCTTTGTGTTTGAACCATTCAATAATATGTACAATAAACGATTGCAATTTTATTGAAGGTTACAGTTCTAAAGTATTTCTTGAAATGTTGAAATTTTCATTACTCGAACATGCAGGAAAGACCTCCTCAACAGCCAGTAGCTCAAGAACTAGCCAAGGTAGGTCTTCATGAACTAATTATTCCTCATGATCACTTTTCTTTTATGTCAGTATGCTCCGTTAGAAAGTGAACCTAGCATTTCACAACAGGATGAAACTGGAGAGATCTCATGATGTTGACAAGTTCTTTGGCTGAACATTGGACTAAATGTATTCTCATGGTCTCCTCATTCAGTTTAGCCTGGATACGTAGCCTTTTCAGCTTTAGTAAGCTGTCTCAGTCTCTTCCCAGGAAAGCTGGAATCTAGGCTACATTCAGTTGACTATGCAGGCTAGATTAGTGTGAAAACGGCAAAGCTTGCTCACTTTCTTAACACTGCTGGAATCCCATGCAATGTGCTAAGAGAACATTAGTACATGAGCAGGAAAGTTACACGTGAGACATTGATAAACAACGGGTTCTTTGGAGTGAAGACTTTTCGGCTAGTCCTAAGATATTGTCAGAATCGTACATGATATGATTCTACGTCTGTTGTTCCTCATTCGTTTATAGATATACATGTGTATTGTTCTCTCCAGGCAGTTGACAGCTGTGGTCTTACAAAAAGGTGGTTCAGCAGGATTTTGGATAACAGGGTCAGTATGATGTGTGAATGGCTTTACATCTGAAAACGTTACTTTCAGTTTCAGTTTATTTATTTAAACAGGAAGACATTTCGCCTGGTTGCACTTTTCAAAGATTCCTGGGGGGGTCAACCCCCTACATAGAATTACATTGTGCAGTGAAAATTACAACTGATAACAAATAATACAAGAATAAAGACTAGAAAATATGTCCATTCATCAAACAACAGAAATAATGATTGCCTAATAATCGAAATAACAATAACATAATAGAACAGTAATATTGTGTCTAACTACATACATATTAGTTAGTAAGAAATTACTTAGCAGGCATTTGTGAAGGGAACATCTTAAGTTTAAGAGATAAATTTGAACCACACAAACTGCTTCGTCATAGGTGGTACTTTGCTCACAAATATGTACTCATGCATGTCCATATATATTAGAATGCATTCGAATGACAAAGCAGTTTGTGTGGTTCAAATTCTTCTTTTAATCTTGAACTGTTCCCAGGTACAACTAAGTGTAACAGAATTCCCTCCAATCCTTCATGATTTTCAGAGTGTTTGGATGCCATTTTTTCAGCAAATTGATTTATGTAAATCCTTCACAGATAGAAAACCTGGATGATCAGCCGCACAGAAACCTCTCAGCATTGGAGGACTACTCAGAACAAACAGTGTCCTCCGTGCTGTACCTGACATTGGAAATTCTAGGTAAGACTAATTTTGCTAATTTCCTTATTCCTCAAAAAAAAGAGGCTAGGAGTTGCTTGTATGGTGTGCAAAAACATATACTAGTACATTGTAGTTGTGTGTACAAGGCAAAATAAATGTCAAAGTATTGTTAAGAGAAAACGATCTACTATTACTATTATAAAAATTTCATTCAGTTGTTAGACATGATGAATGTAGGACAAGTCTAGAGGGTTCTTAAGATGATATTCCGAATATAACCTACGTAGCAATGCCGTTCATGTTTGATACTTAAGATTAAGACATTAGTTTTGTCAAGCAATAATCAGTTGACTGATTTGTATAATTTATACAGGTGAACATCTTGTATAATGTTATGTAAATATATTTTCTGTGTCAGCTTCTACACTGATGTATTTATCATTCATACAATGGGCTTTAACAGGTATCAAAGATGTACATGCAGACCATGCTGCTAGTCATATTGGCAAAGCCATCGGCATCTGTACAGCATTAAGAGCCGCACCCTACCTAGCCAACAGGAGGAGAGTCTTTCTACCAATGGATGTTATGATACAGGTCAGTCATACTTAAAACTCGTGTCCTTTTCTGTTTTACAGAAATAAAAGAAATGTAACATTCTACTGGGGGTGCCCCTGTGGTGTAGTGGTCTGCGCTTCTGTTACTTGGAATCAGAAGGCCCGAGTTTGACTCCCGGGTAGGACACCTCTGGACAAGAGGTGCACTGAGTCATACCAAAGACTTTATAAAAATGGTACATACTTCTGAAACAGTATGGAAGTTAAACACACTCCACTGCCAGTGGACTAGCCCCCTGCTGCAGTGATTGCACCACAGTGTGGCCCAGGGCTATGAAACAGGAATGGGCACTGCCCTATACACCTTATGGTGTGGGAGGATTTTAAGTAACATCTACTAACATAATTCCACAAGGGTACATAATTCCGCCTCTCTGAAACCGTTAGGGTATGCCCAAACAAATCTCCAACTGCAATATCCACCAGTATGATGCACTCCAGTATATCTATATCTAAACTATGCATACCTGGGGGTGCTGCACTAGAGATCTTTCAAACCCACTGTTTTTCACAGTGGTGGATTAATGTTAATGCTCTGAGGTTACATGAATGTTTTGTTCAGATCCTTTGCATCTTTGAATTTTGTAATTGTCATGTTTCAACAGAAGATAGTTGAGCTGATATGAGTTTATGATTAGTGTTTCATGTTTTGCACAGTGTGGAGTATCCCAAGAGGACATAGTGAGGGGGAACCAGGACCAGAAAGTCAAGGATGTGATGTATGAGATAGCCAGCCTATCTCACTCACACCTGGAGAAGGTAAGGCAGGCTTATACCAGTATATCAATCAATTTTTATTCTGAAATCAACATTGCAGGTATGTCTGAACGATACACCTGAATTACATTAGATTTCTTACAGAAGTATGTTAAAAACATTCCAATGGACCAGATTTTAAAAAATTATCATGCGCTTATATACATTAAAAAGGTTACTTTTGACAGACAAATACTGAGACGGTTACTGAGGACAGACGAATATAGCTTTAAACTAGGTTTTGAATGTCTCTCAGAGTCCTCATAACAAACGAGTCACTGTGTCTTTTGGTCTTACTAAGTGGGAGTTTGTGCATGTGTCGAGTTTCCCTGTTCCTCAGATTATGGTCAGGCTTCTCTCTAGGTGGGAGAAAGACATTGCAGGGGTGGGAGGGGTCTCTTAGTATTCTTTGAAGTTCTCTGCATGATGCATCCCTTCTCCTGGACTCAAGGGTTGGTAGGTGGTCATAAGGAACTCCACATCTCCTTAGACACATCTTCTGAATTCTGAATTATAGTGTTACTTGCTTTACAAGTAAAACTAGCATATCAAAAATATATAATTGTGAGAAAATACAAACAGACAGACTAAGAACAGTGTCTCCCCACATATTAGTAGCCTCTTCCATGATCTGGACTGTCATGCTTGATTAACAACTAGTCAAAATGTGTTACTACTGAACACCTCTGAGTTCAAGCTTTGTGGTTTTACCTTTTCCAGGCAAGGTCGTTGAAGAAAGATGTACCCAGAAAAGCCATGCCAGCCTTCCTTCCTGCAGTAAGTTCCATGGACTGGTGTTTCAAAATTATGTTTTGAAATAGATATCCTAGTAGCTTACTGTTAAACGATAGCATTAGGTGTGTATTATTGTGTGCTTATAGTTATATGTATTGGCATGTATTTCCCCACGCCACATTTATAATAACAGTAGTTTGTCAGACTACTGTAAATGCAGAAACGTTTGTGGGGATTAAATTTCGTGGTAGGAAAATGGAGTGTTTGCGGTGGTTTTGAGTTCGCGTTTGACACAATAGTAGTCAAACAATGGAACGGCTTTTTGCAGTGGTTTTAAGTTCACGGTTAAGAGTTCACTGCGAAAACCGCGAACATAAAACCACCGCAAACATTTCTGCTTTTACAGTAATATAGCGGCAGACGACACATTTGAGTTACAGTGATCATTTTCAACATTGTTTCTTTGCAGCTTTCTTGTGACTCCTACTTGAAGAGGATACAAAAAGCAGACTTCAACGTCTTTGACTCATCATTACACCAAAGAGATACGCTTCTTCCTCTTCATCTACTGCTGCAAAAACTGAGGAGGACATTCTGATATTTGAAATGTTAAAATCTTAGAGGCAAACAGGAACTGCAGACACAGGAAGTTGGACTTACAGATGTGCTCATCTTGCTAACTTAATATAAAACTTCATTGCCTACGAATAGCCAACAATAAAGAATTCAAACATTGACAAATATTTCACAGATGTATGACATCTTCGACTTTTTATTACTTTTGCTAGCACCAGCTTGCATGTGTTACGACAGAATCCATCTAAGAATGACACACAAAATTGCGACTTTCAAACAAATGTGAGTGTTGACTACTCTGCAGCTTGATGTGATGTCGTCTGGCTCGTGAGCACACAAAATGGTGGAAACTTCTCGGGCACAGTGCCATGACCTGTTGCCAATACTGCAATGAAAGCAAGTAAAATGACCTTAAGTTTACAAATGGCAGTTGGCCCGTCGAAGATGCTTTGCAAACGTGTCATACAACACATTTCAATGGCACAGACCAAACACAATCAGCTGTTTTTAACACAATCAGCTGTTTTTACATTACATCAAAGTAGAAACCTTAAATATAAAAACAGCCATTGTGTATGCCCCATATCATGGTAACTTAGGATGGGCATCCTAGCGTGCATTTTTGCAGTAGGGCATACTTAGCTCTTAGCTACATGCAGAAACATGCAACATTTTGGCATGTATTAAAGTAATTAAGTTTAGTTACCAATGATCGGCAGGGTAGTTGGCAACAGTTCCATCCAACACGAATGTGACAGAACCTCCTCCATCCAAGTTGATGGCATTGACCACTCCCAGACTCAGTAGGAATTCTGCAAACTCCCATAAACTCAATCTATGAAAACACAGAAAGAGACATTGATAGCTTTGAGTATAACTTTGAAAGACCCCTGTGAATCCTCTTTGAATTCTGTTCCTTTTTAGTTTATCACAAATATAACAATTTGCCCTTCAGGACATCGGAAAATATGCACAAGATAAGGGAACAAAGAAATAGAACTCCACATAGAGCTCCATAAACTTATTTTTGGAAAATCGCATCAATGTTTTTCCACAAAAGCCCATTACATCCTCTCTGGTTCTTCCCTTGAAGTATGTACCTTAGTTGGCTATATTTGGGTTTCTACTTTTGTGGGCATGACCCCAAACCAACTGTCAAACAACCAGAGAACCAGCTTTTCCTAAGAGAACATTTAGGCGATTCTCCGATTGGCTGGTTAGAGGTCACGGCCACAAAAGTGGAAACCACAGCCCGGTTTAGCAGAGCCTCCAAAATGTATATTCTGTAGGCCGTGGACGAGGCTCTAAGATGGAGAATGTGTCCTATAATCACCCTCTCTCTTCCGTGTTTCCATCTATTTGCACCAGGACAACTCTTCCTTCAACATCATGTCCTACCGCCACCCTAGCCGACAGGACGTTCACAAACTTGTCCATGGGACCTTGGAGAGAAAGTTTCAATAGCAAACAAGAAAGCAAATGAACAACATTTTAACGAACGCTAATTACTTTCACAAAATGTCTTATGATACTAAATAGACCCAGGCATTGTTGATGACTCAGAATAGTACGACATGATAGTTCCTAATCAGAGTCTACGTGCTCATTCTTACCTGATTCAAGCCAGAAAATGTGTGTTAAGTGCATTTCCATCGGGGGTCTGTGTTGGGGATTCAAACCCAGAACACTTAGATTTTAGTCAACAACACAAGACGACCTTGCCACCTTTTCGTGTCTTTTTACAATAAGAACTTACCATATTCCTGCAGTCCTGCACAGTCCTGAGCTTTACTCTCGTTCACGTAAACAGTCCCATTCCTGACCAACCAGATAACTCCAGTCACCAGCTGCACAAAGGGGTTGTCTTCCCGTAATACGTCCATCTCGGACAGGTAGCTGAAACGTCAGCGGCAAAACAAAGTACAACTTTCCACTTTTCTTGTCCAGAGTGTCAATTTGACTTGATATGTGTGGGCATATCCAGGCGATGGGGAAATTCAACTTGACTAATACAACAATGTGCAGCTATACCTTATTTCTAGACTTTCTGAGAAGGCAAAGCATACAAGTCCAAGACTTATTTAATTTTGCTACAAACTTAAAGTTTACTCACCCAACTACTATTGTACCGTCCTTTCTGATACCAAAGTTGGCATTTTTAATACCACCTCCATCTTGTATACGTTTCCCGTCTGTGACCACATTCCCCATACAGGCCCCCGATTCGGAACCGAAAAATCCCGCATTTACCGCCGCATGACAGCCACGTGCTCGGGACGTCTTCACAGCCGTACTGCGCCTTCGCTCAACACAACCATTCGGTCCACCCGGCTCCACCACCGAAAAGGAGCGCAGCGGGTTGTTGATCACTGTGCGGTGTCCGTACACGTCTTTGGCGTGTCCCCGAGAAGTCAGCAGTTTGTCCACGAAGTATTTAGTGTTGGATGAAGAGGCTACCGACGAGTTTTTGTGTCCGGGGAAGGTTTCGTGGTCGGTGTCACCGTACTTGACGGTTCGGCAGCCGTTAACGTGGCGGTGCCACTCCTCGGATTGTGAGAAGGGCAGCAGTGCCTCATTTTCTGATGATCTGAAAGGATGACGATAATCAAGTTCATTAAAGATAGATGATAAGAAAATAGAATACTGACAGTAAGGAGGATGCGTCGTAATCTTCAGTGACGAAAGGTGCCTTTGGTACAATTGAAGGTCAAATCAGCACCACGGAGAGCGACCATTTTTGTATAGACGGGATTTTACCATCCCTCACAAGGATGCCTCATAGAAAGTTAACCAACTAGGCCAAAGGATATGGTACGAGATTATTTCAATCCTAATATAATTTTCACCAGCCGGCACTACCTATTCTCCTATACAATGCCTCGCCCTCGACCTGTACAATATACTTTGGCTTGGCCTCCAACCATCTACCAGCCAATCAAAAAATCAGCTTTACCTAAAGAAAGCATTTAGGCGATTCTCTGATTGGCTGACTGCTGGCTAGAGACCACGACCACAAAAGTGGAAATCTCAGCCCGGTTTAGCAGAGCGTCCTCAAGGTATACATTATCGTATAGGCCGCGGGCGAGAAGCCTGGAATCCATACCATCGGGGGCTCCTCGATATCTCTACGGCACTGGGAGTAACCCCCGCCCGCTCAGACAGCTTAGTCCGCTCGGGGTGTGTTTAAGGCCTTGGATTAGATTACGTCGCCACCTAGGGCGGCTGGGAAAGTCGGGTGGTAAGCGGAAGTAGTGGTAGCGGTAGGAAGGCTATCAGAAACGGTTCAATAAAGCAAACTGGGCCCGGTAAAAAAACCCTAGAGACTGGGACCAGGCTACGGGCGAGTAGAGGAAAGACAACGCCTACCTCTCTCCTTTCACAGGGGCGTCTTTGTTAGGAATCAGGAACCTGTCTGCCGATCTTCTAGAGACCCGGTTGATGGCTGGTTTCAGGATGATGTCGAAGTAGGGACTGTTATTGTTTGTTGTTATAACGAAGACAGTTATGAAGACCGACACTATCAGGATGTACAATGTCTTCTGGTATCCCGCCATGCCACGTTGCTAATAACGGAGGACGATCTAGAGAGGAAACAAGATCAACTTTAGGGGTCAATGTCATTGTTTTCTGTAAAGAAAGTTTGATATTCTCCACTGTCATACACCGTCGAATGACCGAGTTGCTAGGCTTGCGAACTCGTGATGGGAGGTCATGGGTCTGATTTCTGGCATTCCTGGAGGTAAATCGCGATGGAACGAGAGGAATGGGCCCCGTCTTCCAATGCCAATAGAAGCAACTGTCCCTAGGGCCTGAAAAATCCACAGCATGTCCATGACCAAGATACGAAACCCTGCAGTTCTGCTGCCAAAATTGACCTTGACTGTCGGGTTTACAACACCTACCCAAATATCCTCGCAATCGCACGCACATACACAAATGTGCCCCGAACTATACTTCCATTTTCATGGAGGTAACGACGATTGTATTATCTGCATTGAAATTAGGGTGGTTTAGTGGGACAGTATGACTTTGGAGTGACAGAAATACGGGCCGTTGTGAGCAGATAATGGGCCAAAAATTCAAACGGACAGTGAAACAAGTAGGGCATGGTCGCATAAAAACACCAAAAGGGTAAAGGTGGCAGGATAATTATATAGCCAAAGACAGTGTCTATAAAACCACCGGGGAGGAGCATGCGCACTTCTTTTCAAAAAAGGTGTCCCTGGCCCTACTAGTGCTCCTACTAGTGCGATTTATATCTTGAATCTGGGTGGCATTATGGTAACTGCGCTGTTTTTGCCCACGGAACGGTTCTGCCACAGTTTTTACGGATCCGCGGAGGTGGACGAGGCTTTTGGGATCGCTATTGTCAACGGATTTCCCACCGTCGTCATGAAAACTGCTTTTCAAACGTAATTGAACTGCTTTTCAAACGTAATTGACAGCAACTATGTATAGTGAACGATTCCGTGACACGCTTGTGCAAACGGTCTGTACACAATTTACGTGATGCAACGTTAACATTAACATAGCCAGAAGTAATGCATAAGAGGAATCGAAACTCACCTTGATATAAACGAATGGAACGTCGAAAATTCAGATGGCAAAAGTTGCTTGTCCCCGCGGTGTCTACCGTATTTGGATTTTGTATGCTTAGTCAGGATTGCCTGAAGGGAAACTGCCCTGTCGTGCGATGGGGGTCAAGGAATTTTGACTAAATTATCGGTTCAGTGCCTTCACCTGTCCAACCGGTTTGACTACTAGTAAGGATGTTGTATTGACCCCATAACGGCCCCATAACGGTCGGTATCAGAAGAAGAACTTTATTGCGCGACAATTGCAACAGGTACAATGTATGACAACACGACAATTGAACTATTTCTAATATGTCCAACTGGTTTGGCCTGCTAGTATTAAAGAGTGTTGTACTGACCCCATAACGGCCTCACAACGGAAGTTTTCTATGATATTTACTGTTTGGCCACGGACAAATGAGATTGAAATGTTTCAGAAAGGTTTTCGGAATGTCAAAAAACTACTCGATAACCGTAATAGTGTCAATGAAGCAGTAAAATTAGGCTGCGTTACCTTAGAAAGTCGCTAGGGGGCTCACTATCGACCTTGAACATCGTCATTCCCTATCCCTATCCACCTAACAACCAAATGTCATAAGATCTCATAAGGGTTCATTCACAGCTTCTCAGAATATGCTGTCCACAGAAGCACACACACACATGGGACCGAAAACATAACCCTATTGGCAAAAGTTAGTAGACAAAGGGTAATAAATACCATTGGGTAAGTTGATGAATGTTAGACATCCATGCAATAAGATACGCCAAAAATAGTTACTCAAGTAACTGGATAAAATTTTGAAACAGACGTTTCAAACAACCTTGTCTTAACTTACTATTCTATTGAACCAAGGAGCTCCTTGATTGAACCATCTGAAATTGTCTTCACTTCATTAACATATCTATTCAGAGTTTTGGTATAAAACCTAGTTCTACCAGATCCTTCTTTAGTCACTGACGAAAGATAGCGGATGCTGTCTGAAACGTCTGACTGTTTCCAAATTTTATCCAGTTGCTTGAGTAACTATTTTTGGCGTACCATAGGGTAAAGTTTACACGTTAAAATTTGGCGCCATTGACGACACTCCATATGTCAAAGGTCACCACTTCCTCATCACAAAATGGCGGTGTTTGAACGTGCCATTCCAGCAGTCCGTGGATATTGCCTCAAATCTCGTGTGCTTTAGACCTCTGTCTGTCATTTTTAGCTTAAAAAAGAAAAGGGGGTAAAGCAGGTCATGGCTTCAGGGACGCCGGAGCCGAAAAAGAGACTAAAATGCGACATCAGCTTGGATATGGAGGTACGGTTGTTGCGTTCTTTGTAGTCAGCAGTTGTGTGTTATTATTTTGGAGAGGTTCACTTCCTAAACAGACTTGTCAACAAAAGGGTACATCCTAGATATATATCATACGGACTCTTGTTGCTTACATCTACAAGCGATGCATAGCCTGGGTAAAAAGAACATACATGGAGAGTGTTCAGAAGATTTTCTTCCACTGTCGCATTGAAGAATCATGGTTCCGTTGTAAATTATTTGAGGAACCGAAAAGAATATATTTCCGTTGAACAGGGAAGTTGCTGAAAAGCGATGCTCGATAGAATCGTCCTGGGTGGAACAAGACAAAGCACCCTGCCCCATTTTGAAACGATCATTCTTTCTCATACTATTTTTACGTAGCCTTTATTTGTCATCTAAATTTGATCACAAAGGGTAATGTGCCATTTTTATAACACCATTGGGGGCGTGGCCGTGGCACCACCTGTCACGTCTGACCTGGACAGAATCAATAAATTCTAACAAAAAAAGACAGAATATATGGTAGTACTTTTCCAATAGGCCATGGTACATCAATTTCTTGGATGACATCAGTGCACATTGATTTTCTGCTGATTTAAAAAAAAAATTGTTCCCCTCTAGAAATGGTCAGCATGGCAAGAAAGTACCGAAAATGGAAAAATATAATGTATACTAGAAGTAGCTTTGCGTGTACTTGTAGAAGTGACACCAGTGAGGTAGCCTTGAGTGTAGTTGTAGAAGGGAAGCTATTTTCATAGTTGTAGAAGCAATATTAGTGTGGTAGCTTTGAGTGTAGTTGCCAACTTGGCCTAAGGCAATACAATAGTGTTACTTGGCTGTGATACCATGTTTTGTCACTTCAATTCTAATGTTATGGTCTCTATATTGAAAATTCAAGCATCTTGTTTTTTTACCCGTCTTGTTTTTTTCCCATAATTTGCGCTCTCATTAGATGAGGGGTCAGCAGAGGATGTCATCCACAACATTTACTTGCTATGGCCTTGAAACTAAAGACAGATGCACAGATATTGCCTTGTCGGGGGGGGGAAGGAAAGTTGATAAAATGTACACAAAAAGCTTCTCTCGTTAGCTAGTTAATGATCTCCAAAGAATTTGCATAAGTGGGCCAGACGTTGTGTTATCAGATTGTCATGTCTCCTGGTGATGATAGTCCGTAATGGCAGACTGCTGCTATAATTTCATTTATTGGACCGCAGCCAGGTGCCTGCAGTATAGACTGTAACATTAACATCAATAGTTAATGAGCTGCACAGCAGATTTAGAAGTCATTGGAATACAAATTGGAATCATGGAGTTACAATATGTCACATGGTTACGTCATTGGTGTTGTGAATAATCTGCTTATAAAATGTGTGTAAACGATTAAGATTTGGTTGAAACGAGCATTGAAAAAAAACTATTTATGAGTCTATTTGTTGTTTGACAAAGAGCATATCTACCTTCGAAGCTCCGCCAAGAAGGTCATGTTTTGGGGAGTGTGTTTGTGTGTGTGTGTGAACACAATAACTCGAGAATGCCTTGAGGTCGAATCCCGACTGTCGTTGCTCACCCAACATGCAGGCTACTGGAAAGGGCCACAGTCTATAAAACGTGGTCCACTGTTCATTGTACTTGCCGGAAAGAGCTAGGGGAATTTCCCTGGTACAATGAACCTCTAAATACTGTACACAGCGTCTATCTTCTGTGTCACAGTCACTGGAAGATTAGTTCTTCAGTGAACTAAACTGCTTTGAGATGATGATCACTTTTACTTTCACATCTTTTTGATAAATCGCTGACCCCCTCTGGCTCTAACACAGGAAGTAAAAGAGGAAACAGCTGATGTTGACCCATCATCTGATGACATCACTTCCTCCTTGTCCCATCATCTCAGGGAACTGTTGGAGGAGACAGAAGCACTTGTATGGAAGAACGTTTATTCAGAACCTTTCAATCAATCACATGCAATTTATGAAACCAATCAATCTGGGTTGCCGTTTGTCCAAAGTGTACTAAAAACCTTGAACCAAAGACTATTATATCAAATATCAATTTCAACTATGGCACATGGACATCCATAGCCATAAAATGGTGATTGATTGATTTATTGATTGATTGAAAAATAAAGATGATGCCACACTTTTGGCACCTACATTAGAATGGTGCCAATCTGATATCCAATACAGAAAACTAATCAAAATGACCAGGAAATTAATATACTGAATTTGTGTTGATCAAAACCCCAGCAAATCCTGAAACTTTTGTGGTGGTTTTATTTTTGACGTTTTTGCTACTTGACCTCTAGCTCTTCACCATGAACTCATGATACTGCAAAATGTCTTCCTTGTTTGACTACTAGTACTTAGCCTGTATACCAGACCATTCGCGCGATGCGAGGCGATAACCCCTTTTGGCCGGGGAAGGCTCGTAGGGGATAGAGTTGGCACCCGAGCACTCTTGGCAGCCGATCTCTAATTTCTATCGCGTGAGAGGTATTTAGGGGCCTGTGTGTTATCTGTGGCGGCAGCGCAAGTTGCTTCCCTGGCCGGAGGACTAGCGACTGCAGTGCGGTGGTCTGGTACCCAGGCTAATGACTACTGTACGACAGAATCATTCCAACAGATCATTTAAAACGCTACAAATATCTCTCTTTCCCTACATTACAAATTAAAACCACTGCAAAAGTAACTGAATCTATGGTACTTCTTTGCTGTCCAGTTCATTAGACAAATCCTACAGTAATGTGGTTTATTTATATTGAATGTTCAAATACTGGTGATTCTTGATAATTCAAAACGCTGCAAATATATCTCTTTCCCTACATTGCAAATTAAAACCACTGCAGAAGTAAATGAATCTACGGTACTTCTTTGCTGTCCAGTTCATTAGACAAACCCTACAGCAATGTGATTTCCATTGAATGTTCACATACTGGTGATTCTTCATCTTAAAGCTTAGTGCCAATCTACAATTACACACTTCTGTGCCAACTGAAACATTAATGTTGATCTGTTTCATTGATTATCGGTGAACAATTAATTGTAAATCACTGTTGCTTTTACAAATTACATCACTTGGATGTGCATTTGCTGGAAAATTACTTCAGAAACTTGAGTTGCCATTTTAATAGTTTTTGTTCCTTCATGATATCTAAACTTTATATCCATAAATCTGCTTTTGATGAAGGATAAGCATAGCCTCATTAGCAGCCTCTTATGCACTCGGTTTCTTGTGGCCGTGCCTCATAGAGAGAAAACAAACTGAGTACAATAGAAATAATATGCTGTCAGAAAAATAATCATAATTAAGCTCAAAAAGCCTGACAGCTAGAGAGCTGAAGAGCCAGCTAAGGACGCTAGGTCAGAGCAAAACTGCTTCAGCCATATTTTCAGCAAATGTTACACCTGCAATGTATAATAAACATCTGTTTGTCTTTGTTATTGCTTAAACTGTTCTTAATTGTGAATGTTTTTTTTTTTCTATCAGGAGGACACTGAGCTGACATCTGATACAGATGACAATGACCTGTCCATCAGTGGGACCCTGAGTTTTGATGGAGACATCACTGATAGTGGGGAGGAGGACATGGGTACAGAAGGTATAGACCCAACCTGTATACTGTAGATGCTTTTAAGTTCGGTTTTGATTTTGCGGTAGGGACAAAATGAAATGTTCGCCATGGTTTTATTTTTAAGTTTGTGTTTGAAACGATAGTAGCGCTACAGAAACACAGGCAGAAATGTTCACGGTGGTTTTAAGTTTGCGACGAAGAGCTTACCACAAAACCATGAACATAAAACCACCACAAACATTTCTGCATGACAGGGATCGAAATTAATTTGTGGGAATAGGTGCACTGGCACCTAACCTAGAAATTTAGGTACAGGTGCACAGAAAAACTTTTGGGTGTACACCATAGGATAAAGTCTCAGCAAAACCTAATTACAAACCTTACTGCATTGGCTATCTTCAGAACTTGAATATAAATTACTAAAATTTTAAACAAGTTTTTAAAAATGTTGATACAAGAAAGGATTGTCTTACAGTTGAAAATCTAGAATATGTTGCTAACTGGGAGATCCAGGTTCAATCCTGGGCAGAACATCTTGGTTGGGGCTGCACACGTCTTTCTGAAGGGACGTAAAATAGGGTTCGAGGAGGTGCCCGAACATGTTAAAGGGAAGGGCTAGCAACCCGTCCCCTACTCTACTGAAACAGCTAGGAAACTTGCTGCCTTATGCACCACTATATAATACAAAGGTCTAAAGAAACATGCATTTGGTTCCCGACTCCCGAGAATGTCAGACATTCATTTTAGAGCTACAGAAAAGTCTGCATAGCTCAATTTGATTACTTACTTTGCCAAAGAGTATTAGCGGTCATGCAGGCGTAAAGCCTGTTATTGTGACGACATGCACAGCTCATCAGGAAATTGAATCCAGCGTAAGAAGTTCACCTTTGGTGGCTTTCCTCTGTAGAAGGAAATTAAATTCTTGGCAGCAGGGCCAAGGAAAGCTTTCATTTTCCCTGTTCTAATTAAATTGCTTACTTCTTGGTAACTGCCTGTCAAAATTTTCCAGTTTTCTCCAAATTCTTAAATGTCATCTATAGCTCTTATGAAAGAAGTAATATTGCAGGACACATTTGAAATTTTCCGTATAAGTCTTTCCCTTTGCATGTGTAATATGTTGGAGTTTTCCACGATTCTCTGGAGAAATTTTGTTGTAGAAATTTGAATTTAGTACAACCCGTAAACATCTATATCTCCTTGCCCAACACAAAGACTTACTGTAAATATAAAAATTTTGTGGCAAATTTATGACATGGCAAATATGTCTCCCTTATAGTTGTATCTATGATTGTACTACAGAATTGTATTAGCCGTGAATTTAAACACATCAAAAACGTCCCTCAAACTCCAATGATGATTGGTGGCATTTACAGTACATGACAGTGAAATAAAGAGAAATAAAACCACCGCAAATGTACATGTAAATGCATTTAGTAATTTACAGTAAACGACCCGTGGTCTAAAGCTGCATGCCATTGACTCAGTTGCCATGTTGTTGTCAGGCTCGCCAGGTGAAAACACTCCCAAATATGGTAGTGAATTCCATTCCCTCTCACTTCCTGTGAATTACCATGATCTAAGTGTGGTAAAAACACTCTTCTGTTGAAGGATAATGGTGGTACGCAGGTTGACGTACATGTGACATGCGTTGTAATTCTTCACAAAGAGATTCTGTTGAACTATAGGATAGACGTTTACCTGAAATTCTCACTTAGACCTGGATAAATAGCGTAGTAACACAAATCATGTGTTGGAAAGATACAACATGGAGCATCAGGAATATAAAAACTCAAAGGTCAGTGCTTGAATAGTATTTTTAGCCTTGCTCTAGATCAGGGCTGTCTCCAGCTTTAATTTTTTTCCGTCCCATTAATTGCTTGGGAGCCGATTTTTAAAATTTTAATTGTTGAATTTCTCATTTTAAGCTTAAAAAAATCCATTTTCATCAGTTTTATCTCATGAAATTGATATTTTTGGGACGGAAGAGGTTTAGTTTTTTTCCGTCCCATTGGAAGCAAATTTCTGTCCAGGGACGGAGGGACGGGTCCTGGAGACAGCCTTGCTCTAGATGTTGATTCTAATCAGCATGTTCATTCTTGTGATGCTGAAGAGTATGTAGATTGATGGATGCTACTCGAAATGTCCAGACGTAATCTTTGTGCCTTATAATAATCCAATAATTATTGTACAGATTGATTTGTTTTCAAATATTGTTTACCTGGATGTCTTACCTTCATAAATATACTGTAATTCTTGTTTCTTTCACTGTAACTTTGTGTTCACTGTTTTCACGGTCACCTCTGTACCGTGAACTTATCATCACCGTGAAAAACCTGTTGTAATTTTTAATGATTCCTTCACACATCCGTTCTGTAAATCACTTTCCGCCACCGTGAAGTTCAAGCTCAGTGAAAATGTCCATTTTCCTTGCACCATGAAATTCGCTACCGTGAAGATAAAGTGAATTACAGTAGATGTTGATTAGGGTCAATTCAATGAGATTCTTTTGTGAATTTAATGGAATTCACACATACAAAATAGATGTAATTTTGGTAGAGAAGACCAATAAATTATGCTTAACAATACAGACTTATTTGTATCATCAATGAGACAAGACAGATAATTCTACAAAGGCTCAAAATATTTCATGGAAGTCTCCGAACTCTTGTTTTATGGCAATTTTCTCACTGATTATTCAAAACTGAGGCTACACCAATTTAATTTCTTGGTTAATGGATTTTTCTTTTAATTTTAGCAACAAAAAAATCATGAAAACAGAAGGCTGAGGTGAAAACTTGCACCTGGCCCTGTTCACTCCCTGAAATTGTGTGCACCAAAGTACAAACTTTCCTCTGAGATTCTGTTTTCCTGTTGATTTTCCAATCTAGCATTTTTTTAAAAATTCTGTTAACCAAGAAATTAAAATGGTGTGGCCTGAGCCTTCATTTGCATAATTTGCATTTGATTATGTGCATCTCTGTGTTAAAGCTACTGACATGAGCTATCACGGAAATCCATTCCTTCTTTATGGAGTTATTCTCCTTCAACATTTTGAACTGTAACATTACATATGGCTTCTGGCAATAGCAGGAAATTAAAGTCAGGAAATGAGATGACCTTTGACAATTTCTGGTACTTTTGAGCTAAACATCCTGTCAGTGCTCCCTTTGATCTTTTGCCTTTCACTTCCTGCCACTCTGTGGTGGAAGTTCTTAGGCCACACCAATTTAATTTCTTGGTTTAACAGATTTTTTTATTGATTTTAGCATGAGGACATCATTAAAACAGAAAGCTGGGGTGAAAACTTGCACCTGACCATGTTCACTCCCTGAAACTTTCCTCTGAGATTCTGTTTTCATGTTGATTTTCCAATGTAGCATTTTTGGGCAAAAATTCCGTTAACCAAAAAATCAAATTGGTTTGGCCTTATGGAACCATAAACAGACATATTGAAACCTCAAGGCATAGAGATGATAACGGCAGGGATTCTGTAACCCAGAAACTTTAGATTCCAGGTCAACAATTCTAACCACAAGACACCTTACAGTTAGAAGCACCCAATTAGAAGTCTGACGGGTGTTCATTTTTCAGCATTTTGACAGACATACTGAAAACATATATCAGACATATATCAGACATACTGAAAACAAAACCTCCATGCATGGAGATAATAACTTACGGCAGGGATTCTGACCCAGAAACTTAAGATTCCAAGTCAACAATTCTAACCACAAGACCATACACACCTTGCCACCTTAAGCTTACTAAATCAATAGTCTGACATAGCCTCCTTAGCAGACTTCTTGGATCGGTGGCGTTTGTTTTTTTGGGGAGCGCTGATACAAAATGTACGCTTATAGGGAGTTACGTCGCAGAGGGAGGATCGTCTCTCCAACATAACTCCGACATAACTCCCTAAGCCGGCATTAGAGAACCTTGGCCCGTGTAAAAAATCCTGTATCGGAGCTCCCCCCAAAAAATAGACGCAGCCGCTCCAAGAGGTCTGTGAAGGAGGCTAAGTCTGACAGGTTCTGATTTTTCAGCTGAAGAACCACACAATATGCGGTATTGCACTGTTCTTATAATGTTCCATTCTAGCAATGACTTTAGATTCCAAGTCAACAATTCTAACCACAAGACACCTTCCAAACCTTACAGCTGAAGAACCGCACCAGGACCACCCTGGGAGGAACACCAGGGTAGGCAGTGGTGGCGGGAGGAACGCCCAGGAGAGGATAGTTTTTGAAGTCATGAATGCCAGAACTGTGAAGGAAGGACATTCCAAATATGTGGTAGGTAGTACTAGTAGCCAAGATCATCAGTAACTGTTGTTAATACAATTTGCCCTGCTAGAAAGTATCAAAAATATTATTCTCAGTGCCATGAATATTTTGAATATTCCACGACAATGTGAGAACAATTAGAAACTGTTAACATATTTCGAACTGTTTGGAAACTATGAAATATGGATTACAAATACTAACAAAAGTTTCAGATTAATTCTAAACAATGGCAACAAACAGCCGTGCGGTGACTTGGAATGGACTCTATAAGCATTATTTGATATACTAATTCATTCAATGCACCTGCAAATAGTGGTGCGTACCTAAACCCCAGACTTGAACCTGAACCCCTGGATCTAAATCCGGACTTGAAAACCTGAACATGGGTTTAGGTACACAACACTATCCACATACACCGTGAGAATGTTGTCTTAAGAATTAAGTTAGCCAATTTGCACTGATCACACATCATTGGTTCAAGTCCGGACCTGAACCTTAACCTCTGGACTCGAGTCCGAACCTAAACCTAAACTCGGGTTTAGGTACGCACCACTACCTGCAGACCAGCAAAGTACTAATGATAATGTCAGCAGGTAAGAAGTGACTGGTTGTGAAAAAAGAATACTCCAATATCCTTTTTTCTCAATGAAATTTTAACTGCCATGACATTTGAAAACAGAGGTGTTGTAGTCAGTTGGTGTGTTTGTTTCTATTGGTGTGTGTATGCAGTTTTGTGAATATTGCAGAGTTGCAGGATGTAAGCAGAAGTGGTGTAATAGGATACATTGAAAATTGGAAGTATGGTTTTGCTTGTTCTAAATGAACTTTTTCCTTCATGGAAAATAATTTTAAGTGAGTCTCACAGTGTTTAACTTATTTTTTTTTTTGCTCAAGGTTTACCAAGTGCACGTGGTTAAGAGTCCAGGTTTGGACACGTCTCCAGCCTTCATCGAGAAACGTTACAGCCAGTTCGACAAACTGAACCAGTGTCTTCGCAAGAGATTTCCTCACCTCCTAGAAAGCGTTGCCTTCCCCAAGAAAACCCTGACGGGAAACTTCAAGTCACAGACGATCGCCGAGAGAAGCCGGGCCTTCGAACAATACCTCCAGCACTTGCACTCTATTCCACAAATAGCTACCTGCCACGAGTTTTTAGACTTCTTCTACCTTGAGGATATAAGGAAGGGGTACGCAATGATCCGCGCCGGTCTCTACAAGGAGGCGATTCCCTCGCTACGGAACGCGCTCCACCTACAAGAAAAACTGCTGGGTGAGACCCACGACTTAGTGTTGCAGACGCACTGCGCGATCGTGGTGGCATACGAGGCGCTAGATGAACTGTGGCACGCCCAGACGTACTCAGAAACGGCGCTGAACTGCCTGAAAGGGTACCTACATCACGGTTTCCTGGTTCCACTGCTGCAGACACACATCAGGTTGTGCTGGAGGTTGGGGAAGGACAAGAAGGACTGGGAAGCCATCTTACATGAAGTTGCAGCCAAAGGGATTGACGTCAACAGTGGCCCGACTCTAAAAGACATCGTCATGAACAAGCACTGACTGATACTGGACTCATCAAAGTAAGAAAACTGGATCGTACCAAAGTAGAAACTACCAAGTAACAAATAAGCCCTTTCACAGATCCGAATGCACATGCACAGGTCAAAGATGAAGGCCCAGAACGTTGTCAACAGAAACTAATCATGGAATGCCTATGGCAATTTATTGCAGTACAAGACTTAGTGATGCCTGTGTATGTTAAGAAGACAAAATGTAAAACCTGTGTGTTTAACATTAGGTTTAAAGCTAGGGTGTCAGGCAACTAACTCTATTATTAGTTAGAGTGTCTTGTTGGAGACAGAAGCAAATAGACTGATCCTATAGCCCCGCCCACCTCAAAATGTACAAATGCAAAATGAAATCATAAAAATACAACTATTTGACGGGCATGCAGCTACTCTTTCATTGGTCAAATTGCCATTGGTTGAACTGCTAATTGTGATGGACAGTCAGGATCGGTGTATATAGCTTAAGTCTGTAGCCTAATGTATCAAGGATCCTTTTTCAGGGATTTGTACCTGTTGCATAAGATGACATTAAAAAAAAAGGTTTTATTCAGGTTGAAAGGCTAAGCATGCTGAACCTTTGAGTGTTAACAATGAACTTCAAAGTCCCAAATATTATGTACATAACTGGTAAGTCTAAAATAGGAGTGCCTTGCATTCAGTCACTGAATACAAGATAAGAATTTAATGGAGTAATATATGTAACCGTAAGTGACCATTTTAAGACTTGGTATTCAGGAATTATTGATGTCTAAGAAAATATTTCCTCATTTTAACATTTTAAGTATTTGCCTTGTAATAATAGCTTGCTAAACAAAGTACATGTAACAAGCTTGTGTATCAAATGGAAATTAAGCAGGTAGAAGGACTGATCATCGAAAAGTTGTGGTGAAAAAGTCTATCATTTGCTTCAGATTTATTTTTGTGGAACTTCTTGTTGAGGTTGGTATTTGAGAAGTTCAGTCAGAGGTACATCATGTATCAATTTCCAAGTGCACTGTATTCTTGAAAAAATTAACTTGTAACAATCATGGTTGTGTAACTGGTAGGAGTGTAGTAGTGCCATTGTCAACACTGATGGATGACAAATTTATGCTGATGCCTTAGTGAACTGTTTCCTTTAATGGCTGTTGACGGACAAGCTTTGCAGTATCCAATGGTTTGTGTATGTATGTGATAAATTGTGGTCTATTCTGGACAAGATGGCAGCTTTTGTTTGGTTAATTTGCCCTGGATGTATTTTGTTATCTAAACGGCCTTTTGTTGGAGAAAAAAAAAGAAAGTAAGATATTGGACATTGTGTAAATGTTTCCTGAATAGGGGTGATGTCAGGACATGTTTTATCACCATTTTCTCTACTTGCAATTTTAGGATAGGTAATTTTATGTTCAAGTTTCGTAACTTCTTTTAATGATATTAAATAGCTTGCTATTGCTTTAGACTAATGCAGTGATTACCCGAGGGAAAATGCAGAGTTGGAAGACCTCACACTACTTTATTGACAGTGATTGAAAGAGACACTGGATTCACAGGTTCTGCATTGATGTCCGCCATGAAGGACAGAACGTACTGGAGAAAACTTAATCTGAGGAGTGTACCTCACCGGAGTAAATCCGGATGAAAGATGATGATTCTTAACTTCTCAAATGGTACTTCTCTACACATAGTTTTGATAGATCAGAGAGCTTTATAACAACTTACATATTTGTTGCAATGTACTGTCGTGCCTAAACAGTGTAGTTAGTTTGATGCAGTGGACCACTAGTGTATCAGCCTGATATATGAAAAGCAGTATTGATATTCCATGCTGATTTTGTCCAGGTTTGTTAAGATAATCAGGTAGCTTTGCACACTATATGTGCTATGAATGTGCTGGCATTTTTATTTAGTTTGTAAGGTGTGCCAATTACTAGTATTTATTGTCCTTGTTCTTAAGAAGAAATAGGAATTTGCTGATGCACTAGAAAGTGCCAAGATCAGAACTGCTATCTATGTGATAGAGATTGCTTCATTCTGTTGAGGTCTACAAGACTTTATAAGCTATGATATATGAGTCGGCTGTACTAACCTACTGATATGTAGCAGAATAAAATTATGGTAAACAAACATCTATTAGATGTCTTCTGTTTTACAAACTGTTGCCTTGAAACAGAGTAGCCCTGTAACAAACTATGCTTTCTCCTATACAGAGCCTAGCCCACGGCCTGTACAATAAACACATGCACATGTACATATACCTTAGGGAGGCTCTGCTAAACTGGGCTGAGGTTTCTACTTTTGTGCATGTGGCCTCTAACCAGCTGTCAGCTAATCGGCTTTACTTAATTAAAAAAGAAAACATTTAATAGACGATTCTTTAGTAAAGCCTCCCCAAGGTATATTGTATAGGCTGTAGCTCTGCATAGGAGAATGTACTTGTTCATGTATGTAGTGTTAGCAACCCCTACCCGTCTACCTCCAAGAAGTTTACCTTATGTGCCACCAGGAGAGAAAAAAAAGAAACACCACACTACTGACTATGCTTGGTAGGTTTTCAACGTCTTCAACATTTATTGGCAATCACAACGGAGATATTTTTGTCAGAGAGATTGTGGCAGAAAGAATGTGATGATTCCTGTGCCTGAAGGTACCTAAAACGATGTCTACTTGATGCACACCCGTTTTTGCCACCTGTTAAAGCAGATCAACTCCTTGTTGTCAAAGATATCCATATTCTCGTTGCCTAAGCTCCCTTGTAGTACTCTCCAAGCAGAGGACGGGTTGCGGCAGTTTTTTAAAGTGTTTTTAGGCGTTTTTGTCTAGCTTTCTACTTCATTTTTTTTTTGTAAAATGAAAAAGTAGAAAGCTCTACAAAAACACTTAAAATACCTGCTGGAAGCCGTCCTCTACTTGGAGAGTACCTTGTAATGTACCCTGTAATATTACATTTTTGGGCCTCAAAAATTCCTCTGCTGGTTTGTTGCTACACGTACATTTTACACAAGATGCGGAAGAATCGGCTCTTCCTGGCGTTGGCTGCACGAATCAGCACGTCCTCGCTGTTACTGGAGTTCAGCTCCTGCTGACCAAGCACCTGCAGCTGAACACAACAGAGAAATACTCATCAAACATCTGTCAATAGTTTCATCTGGTTGGTAAGTCACTGGATAACAAAGTTTTTTGTACACTTCCAGGTGTTTTTGCCTAGCAGACAGTCCGATGTCACCTTTGTCAGCTAGGCAAAAATACATGTACCTGGTAGTACGTTGCTGAAGGTTAGACATCCAGGTACATGTAGTAAGATTCGCCTAAAATAGTTACTCAAGAACTGGATATTTCAAAATTTTCAAAATTTTATCCAGTTTCTTGAGTAACTATTTTTAGCAAATACCTGGTAGTGTACAAAGAACTTTGTTATTTGGTGAGCCTGCCGGTATTCACATATCATTTAGTGAAGTTATGGATAGTGCTAGCTAGCTAGATGAGTGCTTTTGTGGGTTTGCAACAACATGAAAGACATCTAAATGAAGCAAAAATCAGAGGAAACATTTCTTACCACTGCTTGTCTCTTGTCCAATTCACCTTTCTTGGTATGAATATCTGATAGCAGGTTAAAGAAACACTTGAAGAGAGTAAGAATACTAGCCAGGATTGTGGAAGCGAGGATAGACCAAAAGGGGAAAAAAGTCATATTTATTATTATGGTAGAATAAAAATAGTCAAGTTTTGAAACCCTCTGTCTTCATCAATGCACCACACACTGAACTTGAAGTTTGTAATATTACATCCAACTTTAAAAGGATACTGACAAGATACTCCAGAATATCCACATCCCAGAAGTAGTCGTAATATTCATCCATGGCATCATAGCTGAAACAAACAGACAGACAGGGAAGGTAAGAGATGGGTTATTCACACACTCAAACATTATATTCAAACTACGAGTACAATTCATTCACCATCATCTTATTGAAAAAGCAAGTTTTGTTTGTGACAAGCATTTCAATTCAATGACTTATAAACTGGTAGACATACATTGTACCAAGTACAAAGTATCTAACAAGAAACGAAGCTTGCAGCTAGATGTGCAAAAGTCACATGTGACAGATCATTCAGTGTAATATAACCAGCTGCTGCCACGCCGAGTGCCTGCAAAGCTGGTGTGTTATACCAGATATACTTAGTACTGTATAGATGCAGATACGGAATCATTTTGAATTCAATCCACCCTCACCTGTTCCTCTCCTGCAGTACCTTGAAAGCAGTGGAATAGTCCACCTCCTTCAGGAACTGGCACAGCACTGCCACCTGGAATAATGTCGAGGGAACTGTCAGAAATAGTTCATTCTTAGCCTTTAGCACATCGAAGTAGCCATATGGCTACCAATCCTTTATTGGTTACAGGGTTAAACAGCTGGGAGAAAGTTAACGTCATGGGAACAAGCTAAAGGCATAAAAATGGTTTAGACAGAATGCAGGTGTACTCAAGAAGATGTTTTGAATGATGATGATTGGTGTTAATGTTGAACCATTCAGGCCTTCAGGTGCAAACCACTTCTAAACTGTTCATAGATCATATTGCTTTACTTTACGAAATGCGGCTACTCTTACAGAGGTTACTAGTAAACAGTTTTGAACAAAAATATACATTTTAAGGGAAAGATAACAACTTGTTACAAAGGTCTGAGCTTAATGAGCTTCTAACATGACTGAGAGAGACTCACATGTGTGTGACACTGCAGCTCCTTACAGCACTTTATCAACCTTTTGTACACCTGTCAACAAGAAAAAAATGCTTAGGACAAAGCGTTGTACACTGTCCAACTGAGTCAAGAAGAAGACACTAGAGACATGCCCACAAGCAGAAAGCATGCAGGTTTGTAAGACAGAGCACTGTCCCAGATTACACGGTACTCCAGGCGAATAGCCTCGCTGGTGAATTGTCTGTATTCATCAATAATCAGTCGCAAAGTCAACTGTCAACACTAACTAGACAGCTTTCAACTCTTGACCAGAATGGTACATCAGTTGTAATGTGTTGTCTAGATACAATAGAATCTATCACGGTTTCCTTTTCAATGTTTGCTTAATGTTGCATCAGAATTTCCCCTGTTGCATCCCATGTCTTTTCCGGCACAAAATTTGGAAACTTATATAAAATTTGGAAACTTATATAAAATTTGGAAACTTATTTGGAAATTTGAAATTTATATCATCTTTATATACGCAAACATGACCGTGTACGATATGTTCTGTCAAAGTCTGTAAGACAGCAGTATGATCTGACCTGCTCATCGTACACCCCCTTCGGCACCTGGTGTGTGAAGTAGTCGCTGCAGACCATCCCAGCCTGCAGGTAAAACCGCAGCGCTGCAGAGTACTGGCCTGCAGCTGGGGGTAAACAATGTAGGATTACATGTTAACGTTAGTTCACGTAAAATCAGGATTTTTCCGATATGAGTTAATTGAAACCTAGCAGAACAATAAACCATCCTTTTTTCCTGTTATTCTGTCAATATCATGGATTACCAATACCATTGCACTTTAATCATAATGCTAGATATGTTATATTTCCTCTCTAATCGTGCTGATACCATAATATTGTAATTTGAAACTACCGTCTGCCGCACGCAGAATGACGGTGCTCTCGGACAGGTGCTAACATTTTTTCGGGAGAGAAGATTCATCATTAATATCTTGCCACTAATTAGCTTTTATATAGCTTTTGATCCAACCTATATAAACCTGAAGCTTTTACATCTCATCAACTGATGAATGTATTGTTTGTCCTTAAATAATATATTCTAATTGTGTAACGTTATAGAAACAAAGAAACAGATCAACAGTACCTACCGTAGCTGAGATCAGCCTGTGTTTTCAGCCATGAAGGTCGCCCGGGGTTGATGGACAGCGCATGCCCTAACAACTCTCTCAGCACCAAGGCCACGGAATCATCAGACACATGGGCGTTCTTATGACTGCAACAGGTACAGGTAGATCATGATGATGATGATGATTTGGTTTATCATTCAAATTCAAACTTTTACACCATGAACATATACAGTCTCGCAGCCAACAAGCATATATAATACATAGTCAGCTGAATTACACTGTGTGTTATATACAAATGTCGACAATCAGACTACACGGAACCAATACACTAAGACGATTACACATTCATTTTAAAATTATCTGTTATTACCAAGATATCATTAAAACTTATTGCACATATTATTCTTATTTAAATTCATATCTTAAATAATATCATAGGTACATGTAAATACTGTTACTGGCAAGTGCAAAAAAGCACAGAAGTTTTGGTTGTTTTTACATATCAAGCAAGGAGACAAAATGGCTGCATTCAGAAGAAGAGCCTGATATAATTGTCTGAACATCATTGTGAAAAGCCCAAGTGGGTACCTCTAACGACCTGACATAACTGTGTTGGTGTAGCCATAAGTAATCAATACATGTTCCACATGCCGTTCCTGCTTGTCTACAACACTGGACCAGACTTCCAATTCTCTAAGCATCCTTTTACACCATTTTCGTTTTACATCTTGGCATGCTGCCACTCTGAAATATTCACATTACTGCGGATGCACACCAACATGAACAAACAAACAAACAAACACGCCAACTGATTATGATTATGCCCTTTTCATGCCCTCCACACACAACTTTAATATGTCAAGGCAAAACACTTACTTCCCCAGACCCTGTGGCCACAGGGCTGCGTAATCATTACTGATGTCTTTGTTTGAATCATCCTGAAAAACAAAAGCAAAACAAGCATGACCAGACCAAACTTCACAAAGGTTGTATTTTGAAAAGCAGTGAATAATGGCAAACTTTGATGTAGAAATCTGTATGTGTTCACAATTACAACTATATACCTGCAAGATGTTGAGGATTTTGGCAAGACAGGAGATCATCAAACTGAGACAAACAGGGTCCTGAAATAAAAGAGACAACAACATCAGCAAGTCATTTTACTTACTATCATTTGCAGCAGATGGAATAAGATCATACTGCCAAAAATAGTCAGAGAACAAAATCTTTTATCCAAACCTGTAGCATGCTACCGATAACAATTGTTGAAGTGACATGTTTGTAAAAAGGACTGAGTACTGTGGCGTTGAAAGGGTTGAGTGGTTGGGCTAGTGGACAGGACATTGACATGACACTGGATGACATAGTCATAGAACAACAGGCAAACCTGGTCGGGTAACCACCTGGCGCAGGCAACCACCTCCAGTCAAGAACCACATAAAAACAGCCCCATCCATTTTTTTGCATACTGCAATTCACTTTATCTTCACGGTAGCAAAATTTCACGGTGTAAGGAAAATGGACATTTTCACTGAACTTTAACCTCACATTGGTGGCAAGTGAACGAATCATACATAATAACAGTTTTTTTCACGGTGATGATAAGTTTACGGTACAGAGATGACCGTGAAAACAGTGAACATTCAGTTACAGTGAAAGAAACAAGAATTACAGCAGTTAACCCCACCCTGTCCTGAGCAACCACTTCTCCTCAGCAACCATTTTGCCTCTGTCCTTGAGGGGTGGTTGAATACAGGTTTGTGGGGTCGTGTGGCGCAACAGCAGCGTGTTTCACTCAGAACCAAGGGGTCCCGGGTTCGAATCCTGCCGCGTCACAGATCTTGTGCCCTTAGGAAAGGCATTTTACACGACTTTCCCGACATGCCAGAATGTTCGTCATCAAGACCATGGGCATTAAAGGCAAGAAGACTGTAGTACACCCCCCAAGAAGTACAGCACACATCACCTGTATGTTCTTAAGGAAGTTCAAGAACTCTGTCCTGGTGAGGGGAGAGACAGCCGAGTCCCTCTGCATCATACCCATGGACTTCCCATCACTCCCTCTCTTATACTGGTGACTGTCAGTGAAGACTGACACCACTATACACAGGAAAGATATGCCTTTTTAGTATTCTGTATAGTGAAAATATAACATCTACACAGTAAAATGTAAAACCATGTAGCTAACATTACTATAACATTAAAAACCATGAAGTATGTTGATAGCAACTGAAATATCCTTCATAAACAACATTGTCCTGTGGGACCCTTATATATTAATCACCAAGCAGATGTTAGCTTGCAAAGACCGTATCCAACTGGCAAAAGGAGTTTTTATTGCATTATTGCGTTAGATCTGCTTGGAGATTACTATATATAGGAGTTGCACATAACAGAGCCGTTATGTGGGTCCTGCATATGTACGGGTTGGGGATATTCTTCAGTTGAATGCATCACACTGCAGCAAACCGAACTAATGTGGAAGTAACTATGCCACAGTAATGCAGGAAAAGTCAAGGGAAAATGACCTGATTAAGACATCAAAGTAATGAAATAAATTGCATAAAAAACGCCAGCAGGACAACTTGAAGGGTTAAAAGAGATGAACAAATGGAGACGGACGTAATGCTAACAAGTTATGTTCAAAGTACTGACCAAAGTCCCACAGTTCCCTGCCAGGCTGTTTGAAGGATTTGAGCAATGGGAGGTCCTTACTAACACCGGCTATCAGGTGGGCCAGCTGGAACAAACATTGGTCTGGTCAGCAGGTGTTGCAATAAAGCTACTCAAAAAACATTTTGACATTTCCTGCAACATTTCTGCTGATCATGGCTACATAAGAAATCAAAATATACATTCATGTGGGGCTGTGTGGCGCAATGGCAGAGCCTTTGGCTCTGAACCAAGTGGTCCCCAGTTTGAACCCTATCATGTCACCGATGTTGTGCCCTTGGGAAAGGCACTTTACACAACCTTCCTCACTTCACTCAAGTGTAAATGAGTACCTAGCCTAGGTTTGGGATGCCCCTCGGATTGGACGTTAAATGGAGGTCCCCTGTTTGAGAAGAGCTACACCCCACACATGTTAAAGAACCCACCACACCAAAAAGAGTAGGGGCATACGCGGTGTACTGTGCGATAGTCCAAAAACCTTACAGTCGATTGACCCGATACATGTCAGCAATTGCTGATTCTTTGGCAGATGGACATTACGGAAGAAGAAGAAGATGTATACATGTAATTTTGAACACAGCTTACCCACAAATAGCTATTGCTGTAGACTCCTACAGTGTTGCGAGACTGGAACAGATACTCAAACTCCCGGATGTTGAGTAGGAACGCTGCCATGGTCTCATGGAGCTCCTTCCTCACAGGAACCTCTGCAGTACAAATCATACACATATTCACAATACTACAAATGGGAAATTTTATCCAGTTGCTTGGGTAACTATTTTTGGCGTATCTTATTACTGTAATTCACTTTATCTTCATGGTAGCAAAATTTCACGGTGTAAGGAAAATAGACATTTTCACTGAACTTTAACTTCATGGTGGCCGCACATGATTTACAGAACAAATGTGTGAAGGAATCATAAATAATAACAACAGGTTTTTTCATGGTGATGATAAGTTTACGGTACAGAGGTGACCGTGAAAACAGTGAACATAAAGTTACAGTGAAAGAAACAAGAATTACAGTACTTGGATATCTGTATCTTTATAGCCGGTATGACTGCCCTTTGGCGTAACACACCAGCTTCACAGACGCGGCAGCAGCTGGTTACATTACACTGAACGGACTGTCTCACCTAGTCTTTGCACATCTGACTGCAACCTTCATCAAAGTACAAACAAGCTATCTGCCACTCAAAAATCAAGACCACAGCACGTCCAGGTCAAAAGATACAAAAAGTTCTGCTGTAGTACCAAGGTCACATACCAGGGGGCCCAAAATTGACCTTAAACTTCAGCTTCACAACACCTACCCACATACCAAATATCATTGTAATCCATCAAGAGGTTCTTGAGTTAAGCTGACTAGAGTAGTGCGGAAACACAAACAGACAGACAGACAGACAAACAGACAAACAGACAGACACACCCAAAACAATATCTCCATTTTTCATGGAGATAACATGGAGATAATAATGATAAGAAGAATGATTCACCAGGGATCCTGGTGCTGAGCTGGTTCTTTACCGCCTGCACCAGCTCCTGGGAAGCCTTCCTGCCGTCGCGGCGGCTGGCGTGGTCCGTGATGTCCAGCAGCAGCAGCTCGTTGTGCACGATAGCGCCCAGTCTGAAGGACAGCGCCCGCACCTGCTCCACACCATGGCGCAGCAGGACTCTGGCTGTGGGGTAGTCCTGGTGGGGAGGTTTGGAAAGGATAAAACACTGTACTCAAAACTCAGAGCAAAACCAGCACAGAAGAGGTTCTTCCAACAGCAGTCACATTAGCAAATAGGGAGAGGACAGAAGAGACTTGGGAGCTATAATAGGTGTGGATACTAGGGTACAGCCATATTAGCAAGTATACAACTGCTCCTTTGAAACTACGGCACTGTAAACAGTGACAGCTTTCGCTGCCTTTACAAACTTAACAAGACAACATGGTTTATAGTGTGCCATAAAATGTTATAATTGCTCTGATTCATAAAACATTACAATCTTTCAATAAGCAAAGAAAAAATGCTGTTCATAGACCAATACTAATAGAATATGTTTAACACTTTAGACCACAGTTTAAAGCATGCTGACCCTACCAGTGTTCTCGCCAGGCCTTTTCAGCATAGGGGCCCCCTGCCCTATGCTGTGATTTGGACCCCCTATGCTGTGATCTGGACCCCTATGCTGTGTTTCAACCAGCATACGGGTGTTTCTTTCTGGGAAGAACCTTGTGACCCTTCATAAATCTTATAAGAAGTTCATATTTGGCTTTAGAATAAGGCTGTGACAGAGGAAACACTTTAATTCAGCAAATTTATCCCTCAAAATGTAGAAATAGTGCCTCATTGGTTTATGAATTTAAAGATTTTCCTTGGGAGCATGCCAGACTCCCTTCTCTTGTCATGTCTTCGGCACTCTGTGCGTGACTTGCGTTGCGTAAAGTTGGGCTCCTTTACCTGACCCCTATGCTGTGAAAAGATTCTGGTGAGAACACTGCCTACCTTCATACTAGCACAGTGCAGTGCCTTGGCCAGGATGAGGTACATGACGTCATGAGTGACACTGCCCACTGAATCGTGATGGTCCCAAAGGAAGGATACATACTCACGGGGCATCTCCCACTGCACAGGAAACACACATAAATGGATAAATAGAAAGCACAGGGTAATTGTGCATCAAAAATTTAAGAAAAATATCCTCTGAACCATATACCCAATGCATTTAAGTTTGCGTGGTTTGTATTTCGCGCTAAGGGGAAAATGGAGTGTGTGCTGTGGTTTTAAGTTCGCAGCAGCCCTATAGTCACATACTGCTACTGTAACAGTATTGAAAAAAAGTTGCCGGTGGTTTTAAGTTGGCGGTGAAACGGTCGCCGCAAAAACCGCAAACATTTCTGCATTTACAGTAACTGGGAATTGAATCACTGCTATGACATAAAAAGACCAAATCTTGTGTGTGTTTGCTTGGGTTGGTGTCTGTCTGCAGTTATAGAATGCACTGTGAATAAAGTGACAGACAGTGAGTGTGAAGATGACCACAAAGGTCAGTACAGGTCAGAGATGGTAAAACTAGCCATTAATCTAGTCTCAGACTTGATAGTCCAGGTCATCAGGTTATTGTTTTTGTCTGTTTGTGTGTGTTTTTGCTGTTACACATTTTCCATACGCTAGTTTGATATTGAAAGTTGTCCCACCTTGTGGAAAGGCACACAATAGGCAGAGTCTGTTGCCATGCCATGAAGCTCCATGACCAGTCTCTGGATGGTCTTGGGACTAAGGGTGTGCATCAGGGCCTGTTCCAGATCACACTGCTGCTGCTGTCTGCTGCCTGGGGTGGGGAAACACAGGGTTAAAAAAACTAGATCAAAACTAGACTTAAGTATTTGTGCTAAATATACTTCAGGTTTGCTATGTTAGTTTAGCAATTACGGGGTCTTTTTATAAATATATATTGGTATTGAAATGTTCTTTTTATTTGAGTTGAATGTGTGATAGTTGTGTGCCGCTTTGTTAAAAATAGAGAGAATGCTAGACCCCCAAAACACCCCTCCCAATGAAATGGTATGGCTACCCCGCGACGTCACAAAATCAAGATGGCAGCCACCACACATGCCAACGGATCCAACAAAGGTTTTGTTACGCAAACCTGTAACTAGATCAACAAGCAAGGTGGTATTGTGGGTTGGGTTGTTGACTTAGAATCTAAAGGTTCTGGGTTGAAATCCCTAGCAGGCCACAGATGTTGTGCCCTTGGGAAAGGTACTACACACCTATTTCCTCACTCTGTGAAAATGAGTGGGACATAAAGCCAGAGGTCCTGTGTTTGAGGAGAGCAACATCTCAAGCATGCTAAAGAACCACTACACTTATTGAAAAGAGTTGGGGTCTATCCCGCGGTGTGAGTGGATCAAACCTTCCAGTCCGGTCGTACGCAGCTTGTACTTACTGTACAGTAGCCTCTACCAGGCTCTGCGGATCGCTGGGAAAATAGTAGAAATCGGCCAGACAGAGTGAAAAGTATGCCAAGAGTAGTCCGCTATACTACCCTTGGCACACTTTTCACTCTATTTGGCTGATTTCTACTATTTTCCCAGCGATCCGCGGAGCCTGGTTGAGGCTAACTGCACAGATCTGGTGTGTTATGTCTAAAGCCATTTCACAGGCTATGCAAAACAAACAAAGAAACAAATACTATACCCAGTCCCTACCTTTAGAAGTGTGAGGTCTCTCCGCTGTGTAGTTAGGAATGGTTGTCTGCTGTGGGATGTACTGTGCCCTGATGGTCTTTAGCTCCTGTGCTGTGAGGAGGTCTTTAGATGACTCCAGTACTGACTCCAGTACCACACTTCCACCCATGTGTCGCAACAGATGTCTGCATGTAAACAATATGACCAAACTTTCTGAAATGCGTTCACTAGAATATCTCTACACAAAACCAACTATTCTGCAATGTATTTTCTGACAGCACACATTGTAATTGTAGATCTAGTTCTGTAATTTGAATTTCAATACCCATGTGTCGCAACAGGTGTCTGTACACAAACAATACGACCAAGCTTTCTGAAATATGTTCATCAAAATATCTGTATACAAGACCAACTATTCTACAATGTATTTTCTGACAGCACACATTGTAATTGTAGATCTAGTTCTGTAATTTGAATTTCAATATCAGGGGGAAGAAGTGTGATGTTCCCTCATGATACAGAAAATGACTTGACACTACATTAAGTAATTGCTGTGACTGCGCTAATCATTGTGATTGCAATAACACACCAGCTTTATCAACGCTCTGGTTATATCTACATTAATCAGTACAGGCTGATACTATAACTTGATTTACTATGTATATCGCAGTGGTTTAATTTCACGGTAGGAGGGAAGGTTTTTGCTTTTTAAGATATTTGCAGTGTAATGAATTCCTGGTGGAGAGTCATTACAAAAATAAAACCACTGCAAAAGTTTCCAGATTTAAGTTATGATCTGAACAGCTTGGCTGCAGGCTTGTCTTACAGGGTTAAGAGTGTAAAGATCTTAGGGAATTACCTCTTCTATATAAAAACTCACCCTATAAAATCCACCATCCTTGCATGCTGCCCCTGGTCTGTGGAATGGACTGACTGCTTACAAATCTGAATATAAGGTATGAGTGGAGAGAGCATTGTGAACATGTCACACAACTTAAAGCACGGATCAAAGTAAGAACAAATTCTAGTTATCCTGAAAGGACCCAGGACAGGTGGCAAAGTGGTCTAGTGGTTAGGGCTGTTGACTTAGAACCTAAAAGTTCTGGGTTGTTTGTAAGCAGGCCCCCCTGTTTCCTTATTAGACTCAGGTGAAAATGAGTACCTATTTGGTTAGGTTAGGGTGAAAAGCCAGGGGTTCCGTGTTTGAGGGGAGTCACACCTTGAGCACGTGAAAGAACCCACCACACTTATCGAAAAGAGTAGGGGTCCATTCCAGTGAGAGTGGATCAAACTAAATACTAGTAGTCTGGTTTTATGCAGTACTTACTGTACAAAACCTGGTGTGTTACAATTTACTGGTTATGCAAGACAAACAAACAAATAAACAAAGTAACAAACCTTGATGAGGAACTGGACCATGTCCTGTGACAGGTGTGGTACCAGGTGTGTGAAGCTGGGCTGCACAGGTCGGCCCTGCACCACGTTAGACACTGCATTACAGCAGCACACCTGCAGCCAGGTCTCCTGTAACCTGGAGAAAACAATTACAGCTGTGTTACAACAACACAGCTCAGCCAGGTGTCCTGTAACCTGGACACAGAAAACAATTACAGCTACATGTACATGTGTTACAACAACACACCTGCAGCCAGGTGTCCTGTAACCTGGAGATATAGGAAGTAGTTACAACCTTAGTTACATCATTCTCCTTACAGAGCCTCCCCGCTGCCTATACAATATACCTTGGAGAGGCCCTGCTAAACCAGGCTGAGGTTTCCAGTTTTGTGGGTGTAGCCTGTAACAAGCTGTCAGCCAATCAGAGAACTGACTTAATTTTTTCTTTAGGTAAAGCCGATTCTCTTATTGGCTGACAGCTGGTTAGAGGTCACGTACACAAAAGTGGAAACCTAAACCCAGTTTAGCGGAGCTAGCAACCCCTCAACATGAAAATATACGCTGCTACTGAAACAGCAAGGAAACTTACTCACTGACCTATGTGCCACTAGGCTCTACAAGGTGAACAACAACAACAACAAAGTACTAAATCTAACTACTAGTACTTCATACAGAATAAAACTATTTTCAGGATCTTCAACTGTACAAAGGTCTTACTTTTCTTCCTTTCTTGTCTTTTTCTCCAGCTCCTGCTCTAGGAAATGTCTATAAGACGTGGGGACCTCAGCAGTAATGTTGTCTCTCACCAGCAGCTCCTCTAAACCCTATCAACATAACAAAATACATGTAGGTTTCTTACATGTAGGTTTCTTACATGAACGTTTCTTGATTAATTGACGGTTTTGCATATGTCTTGAGAAGATTACTGGTAAAAAGGTAAAGGTCCCATAACCTTTTGGGGGCAATAGGGGAGTGGGTTATTATACACTGTGTCTGGGGCACGGTATTCGAAGGTGGCGCCCATCCCTGTCCTTCCACCGCCTTTCACCTCCCAACTGACGCCAGGTACCTATTTTTACACCTGGGTGGAGTGAGGAAAGTCGTGTAAAGTGCCTTTCTCAAAGAAATGCCAGGAATCAAACCTGTGACCTCTCGATCTCGTACACGCTAGCCTAGTCAGTCTGCCGTTCGATCATCCAATAACCTTTTATTTTTCACCAAACAGTTAACTCCAGGCATCTTTTCCCATGAGAGTACAATATTTCTCAACATTTTTGGCATTACTTCTTGTCCTAAGTCGTCAAACATACAGAAATGCTTCATATTCATAAACAAAAATTCTTTACCTTGTAATTGCTTTTTCTGGACTGTTCCACTTCATCAAAGAGGGAGGTAGGTTTGACAGAGGGAGCTATCCCAGCAAGCCCCTGGCACGCACTCAGGTAACCCTCAAGCTTCGGGGCGTCGATCTTGCAGAAGATCGGATTTCTCAGCTGCATAGAAGGTAGAAGCAACCTTGACAAATGCAAGATATCTAACTGAAATTTTAACCCCTGTCCTGCTAAGGATACATCTGTGCATAGCTGGAGTTTCAGCTGGTTATAGCATACTTTGTATGAGGGTTAAACTAAGAACTACAAATTAAAATACGAGAAATCATTATCATAAAAGCAGTGTTACGCTCATATTCAGGTCTCATAAAGCTCTTCTTTCTCTGAAGTTAGTAACATTGAGTAATACTGTCTGACCAATATTAGGAAAATGGGAAGATGTAGAACCATATTAACACCCACCTCTTTTATGAGTTGGTAAGAAGAAGCGAAAGCCTTCAGTGCTTTCTGGTACTCATGTTGATGGAAGTACAGGGACCCCAGGTCATACTGAACCTACACAACACACAACATGATCCTGTCATCACAGCCAGTATAACTGTCCTTCAGTGTTTCACACCAGCTTTGCAAATATGCAGAGCAGCATCAGCTTGTTACTGTAAATGCAGAAATGTTTGCGGTGGTTTTATGTTCGCGGCTTTCATGGCGACCGTTTCACAGCGAACTTAAAACTACCGCAAACATTTTTGTCCAATACTGTAGTGATGCCGCAAACTTAAAACCACCGCGAACACTCCATTTTCTACTTAGCACGAAATATAAAGCACGCAAACTTAAATGCATTTACAGTATTTTACACTGAACGATCTGTCACGCCTAACTAAACCTTTGAATGCTTTTAAACCACCTATATTTTAACCACCTAGTGTACAATAACCGCAATTTAGCCTTGTGCTGCAAAGGTTGTTTTCTGTATCTTTTTAAATACCATTACCTCTTTCTCTCTCTCTCTCTCTCTCTCTCTCTGTCTTTTCATATCTAGCTGTAAGTGTTGTTTAAAGCTATCTAGTGTCAGATTCCTCTTCTATACTTGGCGGCAACGAGTTCCACTCTACTATAGTTTTTTGTAAAATACAAATTTTGCTGCAACAATAAAGATTGAATTGAATTATGTAGTACCTGACAGGTGATGTCCTCGGTGCTGACCAGCAGTCCCCCCTCCTGTACCCCCTCCTCAGGGTCTCCCAGGGACTGCACCGTGGGGAGGTGTAGGGGGCACTGTAGTGCCACACAGTTCTCCAGTATACACACGGAGTCTGGCAACTGGTCACGTAACTAGGCAGGGACAGGGTGCAATGTTAACGCTTTCTGACAGGGGGCGTTATTCTCCAGTATACATACAGAGTACCGGTAACTAGGCATGTGTAGGGTGCAATGTTTAACGCTTTCTGATAGGGGGCACTGCAGTGCCACACAGTTCTCCAGTATACACACGGAGTCTGGCAGCTGGTCACGTAACTAGGCAGGGACAGGATGCAATATTAACACTTTTTGACAGGGGGATGTTGTTCTCCAGTATACACACAGAGTCTGGCAACTGGTCTCGTAACAAGGCAGGGACAGGGTGCAATATTAACGCTTTCTGACAGGGGGATGTTGTTCTCCAGTATACACACGGAGTCTGGCAACTGGTCACGTAACTAGGCATGGATAGGGTGCAATGTTAACATTTTCTGGCAGGTGGCGTAGTTCTCCAGCCACACAGTTCTCCAGTATACACACAGTCTGGTAACTAGTCACATAACTAGACAGGGACAGGGTGCAATGTCAACGCTTTCTGGCAGGGGGCATTGTTCTCCAGTATACACACAGAGTCTGGTAACTGGTCACGTAACTAGGCAGGGATAGGGTGCAATGTTAACGCTTTTTGGTAGGGGCGTTGTAGTTCCTGAGCACAATTCAAGTCAAACAGCTGTTCACATAACAGAGCAGAACAAAAGGAGAAGCTGTTTCTACCAAAATAATGCTTTTCTTAATTTCTTTTCTTTCCTTTTCTTGCTATTTTATGTGAAATTTTCCTCTTCCAAAGACAACGTTTAAGTCTAATACTAAAAAAAGGAATATTCGAAAGTAGGTATTGTATCACAGATATTAGTACATTGAATTTACAAATCAATTGCATATTTAGATGCATCACAGACAAGAAGACACTTACCACCTTCAGCAAGGCTTCTGCAATCTCTCCGGCTGCCTGGGCAGTTCCCAGCATGCTGAGGACCAGAAATGAAATTCAGCATCAACTCATCATCGTGACTAGTAACGCTCAGGTTTGTACAGTGGGACACATGTTTACATCGCTGTCTTACTCTACATCTTAGGCCACACCAATTTAATTTCTTGGTTAATGGAATTTAAAAAAAAAATGCTAGATTGGAAAATCAACATGAAAACAGAATCTCAGAGGAAAGTCTGTACTTTGGTGCACACAGTTTCAGGGAGTGAACAAGGTCAGGTGCAAGTTTTCACCCCAGCTTTCTGTTTTAATGATGTCCTCGTGCTAAAAATTAAAAAAAAAAAGAATCTGTTAACCAAGAAATTAAATTGGTGTGGTCTTACTCTACATCTTAGACAAAAGAGTTAAGGACAGTTGTCATGTTTCAAAATGAGTCATTTTGTAGAATTGTACTGAAAAATACTGACTCTTGTTTTGGCATGTATGTCAGGGTAAAGATCGCAATCTGGCCAAATCGTAGCCTCCATAGCAGGCTCTAACCAGCCCTTTTGGGGGGCTATTATACACTTTTTGCAGTCAGCCCGTAACCATCAGCCAGCCTGTAACCATCTACCAGCAAGATGGTTACAGGTTGGCTGATGGTTACGGGCTGGCTGCAAAAAGTGTATAATAGCCCCCCAAAAAGGCCGGTTAGAGCCTGCTATGGAGGCTACTAAATCATTGATTCTACTGGTAGAGATCCTGATCAGTCTTTGTCGACAGAGGGATGTGTTAGGGAGTTCTATCATTTATAAGATAGATCCAAACAGATCTCCAACCCAACGTCCCCCAGTATAATAAACTCCTATATATCTTAACTGTGCATACCTGGGAGGTGCTGCACTAGAGATCTCTCAAACCCACTATTTTTCAAAGTGGCGGATTGGTGTAACCCATTGGATTAATGCTAATGGCGGTCACATGACTGTAAAGGAAGTTTTGGGTTCAATTTTTACTTACTTGTTAGGAAATGTTCTGACTGGTTTAACAGGGAAAGAACTGGACACTACCACTCGGACGGCCCTGTGGGGGTGAAAAAAACAATGCATGACAAAGATGCACAAAATACAACATTTTAATAAGCTAGCTATATCATCACAGCGTATTGTGCCATCACTGTATAATCTGCGACCAAAACCCTAAATTGAGGATCATTATGTTTATTTTCAACTAGTGTAATGGTACTTTGCTGGTATTTAGTTGTGTCATAGTTGATATTTGAAATGACAAATGAAGCTAAAACAAAGTTTTCATGCAACTTAATCCCTGTACCCTTTTCCGTCAGGTTTAACCACTGAATGGTTGGATCCAGGCTAGAGCTGTGTACAGGTACACTGTACTGATACAGTACCGGGTACAATCAATTAGGTACAGTTCCAAAATACCTGAACCCTGGTGGACTGGTACTGGACCGGTACTAATCAGGTCAAGCCTAACTCAGGGGCTGGCCACTTTGACAGATGAAATTACTATGAAATTACTGTGGCAATGCACTAAAGCCACATCTATACTATACTCCAGCACATAAAACACATTTGCAAGGCTGGAGTCAAATTTTCATCTGTGTTTTCATATGATAATACCTAGCACAATTACATATTATGTTTTTACCAGTTCAAACATGCTTTTGTCCTTATTTAAAATCTACCATTTTCTGAGCAAGTAGTTTAGGTACAGGTTCAGGTCAGGACCTGTACCTAAACCCGTGTACCTGTACCTAAAATTTGTTTAGGTACACAGCTCTAGTGTAATGGTACTTTGCTGGTATTTTCTTGTGTCATAGTCTTGAGATATTTGAAATGACAAATGAAGCTAAAACAAAGTTTTCATGCAACTTAATCCCTGTACCCCTTTCCCTCAGGTTTAACCACTGAATGGTTGGATCCAGCCTACCATCTGTGGTACAGGACCAGCGCGATGGTGGTGTAGTCTGGGATGGAGGCCAGGTCGATGTCTGTGTGTTTCACATCTGTGGGGCTGCGAGCCACACGTAGCAGCTCGTTCAGCAACAGATTCGTGTGATGGTTGGACAGGCTGTCAATGATATCAGGAAGAAGGTATAAATTTCTTCTGATCTATTCAGAAACAACATATAGGAAACATTATGTATTCTTGAATCTAGAATTGACAGGAGCATGAGGTGTTATTCACAAGTTTATCAAAGGAAAATCATGTTAATAGTGCAAAAACATTCTTATCTATAGCCTTGGCTATTTTTCAATGGCATTTTGTGACATCATGCTCTAACCAAAGGGGTGCAAGATTGACTAGGGATGCTACTAGGTCACATGTGGCCACAATCTTTAAGTTCAACTGTGACATGTCTGACAGCCATTTCCCTCCCAAATCTCAAACTACTCCATTTTGACTTAAAATTCTCTAAAACCCCACATCGTAGATGGGGGAAAATCCACACCATCCCCTGCTCCGTCCCTCTGCAATTTTTTTCCCTGGGCAACCCCTGTAGGTGTTAAAAATACACCACATGGGATTAGATGGAATTTCCTTCAATGGTAATTATCTATTGGTTTGGCATGTTGCCATGGTTACCCAACTAGCCAGAGGCTATTACTAAGGGCGAACCCATGTGCGGCCGACTGTAGGTTTTTGGACCATCGCACACCAGGGCATGCCCCTACTCTTTTTCGAAAGGTGTGGTGGGTTCTTTTACGTGCGCGGGGTGTGGCTCTCCTCAAACACGGGACCTCCATTTAACGTCCTATCCGAGGGACGTCCCTAACCCTACATGAGCTAGGTACTTATTTACACCTGAGTGAAGTGAGGAAAGTGGTGTTAAGTGCCTTTCCCAAGGGCACAACGTTGGGGCGCAAGTTCGGACATGTCTCTGGGCACAACCAGGGATTAGATCCCGGGTCCCATTGTTTGACAGCCGCGCGCTCTACCACTTGTGCCACATGACGCCACATGACGTCCTTCAATGGTATTTTGTGACATGACACTCAACGTCACCTGGTCTCCAGCTGGTTGAGGTCCCAGCGCAGGTGTGCGGCTGCCTGCAGCGCCAGGTGCCTGAGTGCCCGGTTGCGCTTATTGTCGGCCGGAGGCAGGATCTGGTTCTGCTCGTTCACCATGGTCCTGGTGGCCTGGTCAAGGAACTGGACGATCAGCTGGGAGGCCGTCGGGTCTGTGGACAGAAGGAAAAAACATTCTGATGAGTTCGTCCTAGCTGCTACAGTCCACCAGCTCACACAACAACAGCTGTCTGTGACTGTCTTACTGCAGGGGTTACCAGGCTCTGACAATCTCACAAACAAAAAACGTTTCAAGGCATACACTTCCTCTACTAAGCTTTTCAATGGTCCTTCCATTTAAACCACCCCAGTCAACTTACCATGCCAAACTACTTCAAATCTTAATTCCTCTGTTACTGTAAGTCAAGACCTCTGACCTCTCGAACCTCTTTGACATTTTGTTAATCTTATTATTGTGTACGTTAGGAACTTTTGTTTGTATACATGCGTAATATTACAACATTGTTTTTGTACTTGCTATATGTTAGACGCCCAATATCAGCTATTGCTGCCTGGGATGTCTAGTATTGCCTGTTGCAATTTGATGAAATAAAATTCTGATGAGTACAATGGTGACTGCTTTGATTCAACACAGGGTTCTAGCCTGCACCCGTCATTACATCAAATTGATGGAAATTTGCAGCATTTAATGGAAACTTTTCTAGTTCAACCCATTTGTTGGATTTGTACTATTTCTTCAGCAAGTAAAGTAGTCTGGTAAAGACCAGTATATTTATATCAGAGATCACTGCTGTTCATATGGACTAAGTCATTTGAAATGACCTACAGGGGTCTCCCCAGAAATTTTTAGGGGAGTGGTGCTCCCATTTTGAACAGAGGCTGAGAGGGCGCAAAGCGCCCGAAAGTCGCGCGCAGCGCGACAAGGAGGGGGAGAGGTTTGGAGAGGGGGGGGGGGGGGATTCCCCCCTTTCCAAATTAGAAGCTATTGCATTTTGGCCATCTTAAATGCAATTTGAGGCCTTCTCCTGGAACTTGAGCTGTAAATCTTACAGAATTAAGAGGCAGAAAATCTGTTGCATTTTGCCTTAAGTTTATAAATTGAAATTGGAAGCTTTCTCCTACAACTTAGGCTGTGAATGTTACAAACTAAAGATAGGATCAGAGGATCAAGCCCAAATTGTTTTAAATTATTATCAAAATTAGGCTATTTAAAAAGACTATTAAAAAAATTTTTTTTAAAAATTATGACTATTCATACAATTATGTAACAATGAATTTGAAATAAGAATTAGAAATTTATGCCAGTAAAACATTATTCATTAGTACAGAGCGCAATCAATAAAAACCATTTAAAAAAACTTAATAGGTTTTGCTATTTATTTAGAATGTTGCCATCAGAAAATGCTTGGTTAATTTTTCAAAATCAATAATGTTACAATCGCCACAAAACTGCTCCAATTATCGTCACAAAATGCGATCTATGCCGAAACTGTGTTTGGGGATTTCCCGCCATGTGATCACATGATATCTTGCATCAACCAATCAGAGCGCATGTTTTCATGACGCCGACCAATCAGCGCTTAGATTTATGCATATTAATGAGTAAACAAGATGGCCGCCGGTCGGCGATTGTCGCTAGCCAGCTGTAATAAAGTCAAACCCCGGCGTAAAATACGACTCGTCTACACTACGAAAGCAGAATTTTTACGGGAAAACAATTAGAAGAATAGATTCTCCGCTGAAAACGACCACAAATGACGGCAAATCGCGGCAGATCACAACGTAGGGGCTGAAATGCTCGGCCGAAAATCTTGTTTTCCTTCAGTATTTTTACTGGCTTTCTTTGATTGAGTCTTGAAAAAACAGGTTTTAATGAGATCAATGCATGTCAAAGGCACCGATATCTATTGCTTGCAAGCATAACAATAACAAGAAACAAAGGAGTGTGATTACCCAGCGGCAGACGGCGTCCCCACGCTCGTAAGTACAATACAAAGCCAAAATTGGGGTGACTGTGTTTCGATAATTATTTTCCGATTTCTCGGCAAAGTATGTGTGTAGCGGTCGGGAGTTAACAGTCGGGAGTATCGACGTCGCTCCAATTTTTCGCAATTTTTATCCTCAAAAATACAAAGAAAAGACCCTAAATTTGAAAATTTTGGGAGAGGCGCTGGGAATTTTGGGAGAGGCGCAGCACCCTTGCACCATTGCGTAGGGAGACCCCTGACCTATTTCCTTTGACCGGCAGTAACCTCAGATGTTTTTCACCTTTTGACACTTTGACACTTTGTTGCTTGACCTAAATTATACCAGATTTTACCGACAGGGAGCACGCAACACAGCCTCATTCTGTCAGGTTCTGCCACGAACACCTTTCCACGGAGGAAAATCCCCAAATAGAACTGCGGATCATCTTTTAATACTGCTTTTCTCCTCAGGTTGAGCAGTCTCCCTTTGCCATGGCAGCCAACATGCTCGTCGTCTTGGCACTCTCTCTGTTGGGGGTGACTTTCGCTGGTAAGGTACCCTTAAAAGTTTCTTGCGACTCGGACTATGACTGCACTTATGTCTTCAGAGGGCTAAGTTTATAAAGTAGTATGGTTAAACTCCATTAACATTAATCCGCCGGGTAACGAAAATCCTCCACTTTGAAAAACAGTAGGTTTGAGAGATCTCTAGTGCAGCACCCCCCAGGTATGCACAGTTTAGAAATACAGGAGTGCATCATACTGGGTTGGAGATCTGTTTCGACGTATCTTTTCAGGGTGGCGATTATGTACCCTGGCGGAGTTATGTTAAGTTAGTAGATGTTGTATAGAATGTTTGAAGTCTTGTGACTACTAGTAATACTATGCCATGTTGGTGGGCCATTTGTTATGGCAAAAACATTCTTAGCGTTGTTCCTACATCAACGTGGTGGCACGGTGGCCGTGTGGTTAGAGTTCTTAATTGACTCTGAATCTGGAGGTACTGAGTTCCAATCCCTGACAGGTACTGATGTTGTACTCTTGGGAAAGGCACTCTAGATCTATACCAATTTTCTCACTCGACTCAGGTGCCTACAAAGCTGGTGTGTTATGCCGAAGGGCGGTTATACCAGCTATAATGATACAGATACAGACTCATTAAAACTGTCTCTATCCTTGCTTATCCTTCTGTGCTCCAGGCCCGATCGGGAAGAGGCAGATTGACACCTCCAGCTACTGGATCCTAGACGAGGAGGGAGAATACGTAGTGAACCCTTTCTACGTCGAGCCCCCACCTCTGCAGGTCGAGAGCGGGGAAGAGCAGCCCGGATTATCTGATCCCTATGAGCCATATGATCCGTATGCCGGTCAGGGGCTCGAGCGGGTTCCATATGATCCGTACGCGCAGGGGCAGTATTCACCGGCAGCGACCCCGAAGCCAGGGTTCGGTGAGCCCGCACCGTTCGTCGTGGAACTACCAGCTCCGCAAGAACCGGCACCATCCGTACTGGAACAGATTACCTGGGAGGAATGGGAAAAACCCGTTCCTGAGGAACCAGAACCGCCTGCAGCGGTTCTACCGCCTCCGGAGGGACCTGAAGCGATAGAACTGGAACTACTACTCGTTCCAGAGGACCCGGAACCACCAGCATGGGAAGTGCCCGGTCTGGAGGGATGGGAGGAGACCGAACCGGAACAACCTGGTCCGGAGGAGCCTGGAGCACCGGTACCAGCAGAGCCTGCTCCGGAGGAACCAGAAGTGTCAGGGGAGGGGTACTACTGGGAACCTGAACCACAAGCAGTGGAACCAGAAGCACCTGCTCCAGAGGCACCTGCTCCGGAGGAACCTGCTCCAGAAGCACCTGCTCCGGAGGAACCTGCTCCGGAGGAACCTGCTCCAGAAGCACCTGCTCCAGAGGAACCTGCTCCAGAGGAACCTGCTCCGGAGGCACCTGCTCCAAAGGAACCTGCTCCGGAGGAACCTGCTCCGGAGGAACCCGTGGCCCCTGCAGCGGAAGTAGCACCAAAGGAGTCTCCAGGTATACCTACATAATTACTCCTTGTCAAAGGAAGGAACAAGACTAAGAATATCAAGTTCATGTAACCGGAGGAACTACTTTTAGGCAGAAAAAAAAAATTATTCAGTGACTCACTAGTTAGGTGCACAAAGAATGAAAAAAGATGCATTATTGCAAAGTAAATTTAATTCAACTTTATTAATATAATAATAGTGAATTACTGGGGGTAATTTTGCAACTTGAATACCAATCAAAAGACTTGCAATTGTTTTCATGGCATCTACTAGATTTCAATATCTTCATATACTCATAATGTTCCACTACATCATGTTCTTACTCCAGAAAAGAAAGAAGAGGAGAAAGAAGAAACTACCGATGAAACGCCTGAGAAAGGTGGGTGTATTTTCTTTGTTTACTTTCTTCATTTGAAACGTTTTACGTACATGTATATTGTTCAAATTGTGTTATGTATCATTTGCTTGCAAATTTTACCTTTCTAGTATGTTTCTAAATCCTTTTATGAAACCCAGTCATGATAATTGATATGTAATCTACAAGCTGTTATTTAGAAGTGGTTTTAAATCTCTTTTCCAGCGGCGCCTCCTAGTGGCAACAACAATGCAGTGCAGATTGTGCCTTTCTTTTGGGAGAACGCGCCGTACTACAACCCCTGGCACCCCGACAACTACTGGATCTTAACCAAGGACAAGACATGGGCCAAAAACCCCTTCCACAAGCCGTAAACCATGCTGCAGCACAGTACTAGTACATGTGCCGGCTAGGGCCTACTCAGAGTAGGAAAAATGTGTTTCCCTAGCAAAAACCTGCCAACCCTGGTCTTTTTTGGGGTCGACTGCTAAGAACAGACATGAAATTTCCATTCCGACATTCTGTAGGATAAAATTCAAAACAGACTTCCTGTATTTCACTCTGTTAACAGATTAAAGCTTTCAAAAAATTGAGGTAATAGTCTATTGATATATTGCACAGTGTACATCTATAATTACAATATGATGCAAGTAGGACTGTACGTTAGTTCAAATTTAGCATATTATGACTTGTCAAGTTGTGCGACTGTTCTATTACTAACGTTAGTAGATGCCACATAGGAAACAAAAATGATGGGTCATTCTTTTTATTCATGATCTTCTTTGTTTCTTCAATAGAATCTAACTTAAGTCTGAACAGTATTTTGCAATGTATAATTTTGCATGCTGTGTAGTGTTCTAAGATGTTGCTCAAAATGCTACATGTACAATGTCTGATACTGCTATTCTCTAGTAAAAGCCTTGTCTGACATAAGCCTCACTCTTGTGAATCCTTGTCTGTAGGTCTAGAACTATTAAAACATCAAGTATTCCATTAATTACAGGCAGACTTGGCACACTGCACTTCTTTTTGAACCCAAGTGAATTGACTGTTGAGTGTGGACGGATTGGGAAAAGTTAGACTTAAAGTTTTTCGAGAAATTCAATAGAAACATTTAGGAATCCCCAAGGTGTTCTCTATAATTATATTTATAAAGAAGGAATAAATAAATCTACCAGGAAAGCCACACATCATGATCATACAACGCACCTTTGCATCCGTCCCACATACTGAGTAAAGTTACACATAACATTTGCTCTTAAGGCCACACCATTTGATTTCTTGTTTAACGGAATTTAAAAAAAAGCTAGATTGAAAAATCAACATGAAAACAGAATCTCAAAGGAAAGTTTGTACTTTGGTGCACAAAGTTTCAGGGAGTGAACAGGGTCAGGTGCAAGTTTCCACCCCAGCCTTCTGTTTTAATGATGTCCTCATGCTAGAATTTTACCAAAAAAATCCGTTAACCAAGAAATTAAATTGGTGTGGCCTAATTGCAACCGACTCCTTTTACCTGTAAAGTTAAAGCAGTCATCCTCAACTGAGGTGAAGCATAATACTTGCACAAAGTGTATCATGACCAAACCGGCGTAAACAAGGCCCGATTACGGCGTAAGGAACCTTGGAATTATGCTTCGCCCCATTCTCTTATACATAGAAAGGAAGCCATGATGAGCTCTACTTTTTTATTTTCGCTGCAGGCGGCGGAATTATTAATTCTTCACCCCGAGTCCCTGAGGCAATGTGCGCTACAACATGACGAATTTGACATATCCGGCTGACGATCTTAGATGTAAACAGTGTTGGCTCTTTGTGCGTTTTTCGCGGTATGGAAGGGAGGATCCAGAGCTACGCATAATTCTACAGAACATTTCTGCCCTGCTGGACGTGAACCGCTGGTAGGTCGAGAGGCAGCAACAGTGGAGTGGGTGCTGATGAGTGTGCTGTGGGGTTCATTTTATTGATATCAATTGTACATTCGGGCTTAGTACAGCATGTACTAGCTTTTTATTACAGGCATAATTTGTGGGTTCGGGGTGCCCCGTGGGCCCCGGTTTTTACAGAAACCTGTTGTGGGCAAAACACCCTACCGATTACCACACGGTGTCACGTACACAACCAGAAACGGAAACAAGATGGCACCTGCATGACGTCAAATTCACCCATGGGCGCCGTGGAAAACAATTTAGCATTCACAAGCGTCAAACCTGTTAGAGTTACTAACTTGGATCATGACAGCCCCCCCTCCCCCATTACTTACCCGGACTTTCTGCGGACAAATGCTTGGACAGCAACGAAGGATCGAGCAGAAATTCAAACCAGGCGGGTGGCAGGGGGGACTGAGAACGCGACGGCGGCCGCTCCGCATCGGGATCGATCATTGTAACAACTTAGGGCGAAAGTGAAGCGAGATCGACAAAAAATAGATTTGATCATGCCGCCATGTTGGGCTGGTGAAAAAAAAGATGGTACAAAAGCGTCCCCTATTAGAATGGTGCAGTACTGCAGCCTCTACGCTGCCGTGTAACGTTTGCATTTTTGCAATACCCATCTATATCATCTTATGAATATGAATGTGCGATACTGAACCGACAGAGAGTGGATTGAATATATCAGAGTATTGATTGATTGGCCACTTATGGGAGGAAAAGGTTGCTTTGTGTAATCAAACCTCCCAGCTATGTGGGCTTGAGTTTGCAGAATGCTGCTGCAATACTGAACTAACTAATAGGCGGCGCTTTTGTACCGTGAATGAACTTTCCCGTGTAAGCGTTTTTAGCCCGATTGGACTGCCGTTAGGGAAGCAGGAGCCGACTGACAGATGGGAAAGGAAACCTTTTAGAGCTTTGTGTTCTTACCCTGTTCCTTTCAATTGCAAAGTTTCAAAGACTAGAACAGATCTGTGCCATACAGCACTTCATCCAAGTTTCATATTGTTATAACGTTACCAGCAGATATATGAATATTGATTGTTGAGATGGTGACCTTTTAGTTCCTCGTTTTCTCTTACTGTTGTGATATCTGTTCATGGGCTTGTTTTAGCAAGGTTCATCAGTCCTGCCACAGCCATGTAACGGTTATCATTATGATGAAGATGATAGTAGCCCATTTTGCTTTAAACAACCAAGGTAGCCTGGGTGCCATCCTATTTCTACCGGGGCTCCGAGTGTAGGATCCCCGGTAGAAATAGGATGGCACCCAGGCTACAACCAAGGAGGTTAAAATCTTATTTCAACCTCCTTGAAGCTAGCCATCCTCCATAGTGACCGCTGGCTCAATGCTTGTAGCTTGCTAACCACGGTTATCTGTTAACTACGGATGATGGTACTTGGGCTGCCTTGAAACAACACAACTGGAAAGATCTAGAAGACTGTAGGGTAGCCAGGTTTCCATGACAACGAGGAACACTGGACCAAGAGTTAAATGTACTTTGAAGAAAATGTACACAAGAAATTTGACAGCAAAATGAAAGAATTGTTTGAACAATTCCCTAAAACAGAAATCTATACCAATATTTTCCAATCCTGGAACCTTTATTCTAAACCCAAACAAAAGAATTCACAAAGTGCAAATGGTAAATTCAGACTTTTATTTGCAAGAAATAAAATAAGACATTTGAAAAACTTGTGATCTATGTTTAATCAAATCACATATATATTTGACACTTCACACATAGTTGTTTCGGTCATTAAAAGATGTTCTAAAGAAACTTTGCCACTTGTTTTTAGCATCATATACATGTAGTGTCATATTATGGGTGGTATTCATGATGAATTGCTGTTATTCTAGCAAAGAGAATGATTATTTCTACATAGTCCAGTTCAAACACTTGTTCCTCCAACAACTGTACTCTCCACCTGTCAGCTCTCATCTCCTCTTGAACCTAAAAATAAGTACAAAAGAAAAGGAACCAACAGTGAGATTATGATATACCTAATTTGATTGAAAATTGAAATTATTTCCAATCCAAACAACACTAAGCAAAATGTCACACTACACCTTCAAGAATGAGATAAGTACCGACATCCAATATGTAAGTATGGACAGTGGTCTCATCACTTACCTATTTTGGGACTTGAAGTTTCCTTTGGACTTCATAGACATGCCAAGCCTTTTCCTGTCCTCATAAGAAGGCCTGGGATAGGTGAGATAAACAGACAAAAAAAGTGATTAGCATGGCTAGAAAAATTCCACTGAAGCAATTGGTTACAATATTTTGAGTACACATCACCTTACGTGTCTTTGTGCCCTCTGTGGGTCAATAAAAATTTAAGTATGAAGGCTTTAAAAGCGAAGTATGTCTTGAAAAATTGTTTTGCTTTATTTTATTTTTTCCTAGTATGTTATGTCAAAGGACCCCTGACCGCCTCAGCTGAACTCTTGACAAACAGCCACGGCCGAAGAGTATGTGAACTTTCAAGGTTAAATAAAGGTTGAAAAAAAAAAAGCTATCCATTAAGTACTAGTATGTTCAGTGGTATTTTGTCTATCTTCATATACATGTACATTAGTCAGAGAGACAGCAAAATTTCAGAAAAAAAAACAACCTACCCTGCTCTGAACTTCTTCAGTGCCTTCCTACTGGTGTCCACCAACTCCTTATCAAAGGTAGACTTGGGAACTGTGGTCTGCTTCTTCATCTTCTTAGCTGTTGATAAAATGTATTTCATTTAGCTTCTCTTGTATCTTAATTAAGAAAGTTCCACATGATTCATATATGCGTGGCAAAAGTCAGAACTGTGCATACCTTGGATATCAAAGGATATGCAAAACAAGTGCAACATATAAGTATCAGCTGAGAGACTGACAAAACAAACACTTTTTCTTCAAAGATCTGTATGAACACTAATCTCCAAGCAGATCTACCGGTGGCAAGGCACGGTGGTCAAAACGGCTTTGATTTTTCCTAACTTGGAATTCATGAATATTGATAAGGACTCGATGTCAATCACTCCTTTCACTATTGGCAACAGTAGCTGATTGGTTCACACCTTTGCAGGCGGGATCCAGATTTGTTTTGGTTACACCAAGCCGTGTAGAATTTTCCCCGCGAACTTGTCCTTTTCAAATGCGTGCCTTGTCTCCGCCCCCATTGTTCTCCGGTTGGCACATGAACAATACCCAAGCTATCATGTCAGTTATTCCCACATTGAAGCTTCGTACAGACACCATCGTTTCAATTCTTTCTGAGCTATATTTTCGTCCATCTTACCTCACAAAATGCGAGAGCTATAGCCACTAAGAAATAGCAATTTCTGCCGTAACTCACAGCCATTCCCGGGTCCTAGATTCCGCGCCCAACGCGCTGGGTAAGGGGCCCAACTCGCCGAAATGACAAACAAAAACCCGGCATTTCCTACGTACATTATCTGCGCCTTTGTTTGAACACACACTCAAAATCGACGAAGTCAAATGTTCCTATATTAGACGAATCCCGTGTGGAAGCATGCGACCCGATAACGTAACGCTCCCCTTATTTGAACATGGCGTCTTTGATCAGGAACTCGTGAACCGGTGTGCCTGACCCTGTACCGACACAGCTACTCATGATAAATAATCAAAACCTACGTTTTCCGATTTGATTACACATTCTTTCTAGTAACAAACTCCTTACATTTTCTAATTTTTGTAATGAAACGGGGTCACAGTGCGTAATTCAATACGCGTGGAAACAGCGCCCACGCCAGCGTCTAACTGATGCGCCGAATGTGTCGGTTTGCGCCGACATACACAAACCGACATTCTTTCTGGCGACTTTGGTTATAAAAAGTGCGTTCCTATAAGGAGGAGTAAATTTAAAAAAAGATACATATTAGTAAATGAAATGCTGAGAAACATGGAGGCTGAAGACAGTGTTTTTCTTTATCAGCAGAACTGAATTAGACCGGAAATTCCCTTTGTTTACAATTAATCGACGCCATGTCTGTTTTCTCAACCTCCTTAATGTAACATACTTGTGGGTCTCAATCGGGACAATTTTTTTTACATCATTTCACCCATGTGTCTTCCTGTCCCAAAAATGTACCGTTCGGGTGTTTTTAATTCAAAGGTGTGCGAAGTTTCTGTCTGTACAAACTTCGGTCACCCGGTCGATTTATACAATCATAACAATGTTTCAATTTATCATTTTATGAAATGTCTCCTATGAAACTTCAATAATACCTAAGCGATTTGCTTACAGTACAACTTAACGAATAAACGATCTTTTGATGCTTTCTTGAGAGGACTGAATAAGAATTCACTACTGAGGTCTTTAGTAGTTGAAAATCGCGGGCAATTATCTCGCTTGGCCCGCTCGACGAATACAATGGAAGTATTTCTCACTCATTTGCATCTGGCTTGTGACAGGGCCTAGCGAAATCTTCTGATCTTCGCCGACGCCTTCATTATACTGGCCAAACATTTCCTTTCTACCACGTGTAGTATCTGAACATAGCGAACCCTTCATATTCTGGCCCATATCTTTTAATCTACAAAGGATAATTTGACAAAATTCTCATGATCGAAAGAACAAAACCTCGCTACCATTTTGATGACGTAGTTTATTTGTTCCATGGTGGCTCACGGGAGATATGGATGGAAATGTGACCCAAAATTCTTCAAAATTCCGTAGAATGATTTTAGATTTCACAGACATCGTCTAAAGTTTCATAGAAATGAAAAATTATTGGTATAAATATTGACAAGGACTTCAACTAATGTTTAGTACGTAAATAAGAAAAAAATCCTTTGAGCAGCGGCTACAAAATTGAAAGTTCAGTCACCAGAAGTAGCTTGGCTTACGTTCTCCTGATTAACGTACTATTTTTAACGCAGGTATAGCTGTCACTTTTATTCGTACATGTATTTGAAAAGCCAACATATCGTCTTTGTAGGTACTTCTTGCTGTTTCTTGACACGGCCATCGGTTCATGCGTTATTTTGAGATACATTTTGCACTGTGTACTGGTATAAAGCTATGAATGCAGGGTCGCGGTGGGCACCCCGCGGTGCGGTGGGCGGAGCAGACATGAATAGCGTTGCGGAAAAATGCATAGCAATTGGACCACCGTGAGGCAGTATCCTAAGGGCCAAACAAGCCTATCGGATACTGTTTAGCCCTTTTACCTCCAGCTTATTAGAGGCTGTTTGACCCTTTGGATACTGCCTTGGTAGATCTGCTTGGAGAATAAATGAACAGGTTATCTAGAACTTGACTACGGAGCTACATTCTCTAATGATGAATATTGAAATGCTGACCGGGTTTTGCCCCCTCCTCCTTCTCATAGAAGGCCTTGATCCTCTTTGGTTTCTGGTTTCTCTTGGCCTGTCTGAAGGCAAACTCCTGAGCCTTCATCATCTCCAACTCAACTCGGTCTTCAGCCTACAACAGCAACGGTCACAGTAATTACCATTCATCATCATCATCATATGTCGGGTTATACCGCCACTTACGGGGTGACATACCCTTTCATGGCTGATACAAAACAGTGATGCTCCAGTTCTCCCCTCTGGGTGAATGGTGTAAATCACCGTATGGCTGATATGAGATGGAGGTTCACCAGGCGTCCATCCGGGTGATTTGCAGTGAATCACCAACTCCAGACAGAAGGAGGTCATGTAATGTTCCACAAGAACAGGAATAGGGAAGAGTAGTAGTATGTACCAGTATCATTACTGTGAAAATCATTTAGGTACAGAACCAAAACACCGGAACATCATTGTACCGGCACTGTACCTGAATAGACTTACACTAAAGTATATAACTGTAAAAATTGTATGGGTGTTGAAATCAGCAATTCTTTGATTTGAGATCTGCTCAAAGGCATGGGTTCTCTGCATAAGATACCAGACATGCCAGAAGTCTAAATAAAAATCTTAACTGTTTATTCACATTTCTGTCATGATTGAAGACCACAGGTTACTTTGCCAACTTGTTCGGGTAAAGGTCCTGTACCTAAACCTCTGTACTGGCACCAGCACCTGATGTTTACGTTTAGGTGCACATCCCCAAACAGGAACCTTCCACAAGATAATGTATTCTCAAGTCATTTCCAAGGGGTTGTACTTACATTGAGAGGAGCTGATTTTTTTACATGTTTTCCCTTCTTCTTCCCCTTGACCATGGGTTCTTTCAGGGCCAAGCGTTCTGTAGGAGAAGTGCACAGTTTCAGAAATCAGTGACAAAAAACGAAAGAAAAACAAGAGCCTGATACAATTGTCTGAAAATCATTGTGACAAGCTCTAAATGAGAGCCCCTAAGGACCTGACATTACTGTGACTGGAAGTGTAACCAGGAGTCATCAATCCATGCTCCACTCTTAGTCACTTCCTGCCTGTTGCCACCATCGGTCCTGAACCAAACTAGACTTCCAATTCTCCAAGTATCCTATTACACCAATTCCACCTATAATAGTCACATACGTAACTGCAGGCACACACCAAGACAAATGAAAGAAACAAACAAACAAACACCAACTGATAACATCAACTTTCAAGTTCATAGTTTGCCACAACTTCTGTCTCAGTTGTGTCAACCGATTTCCCACCTTTCTCCTCCATACGTTCCCTGTGAGTTTGGAACCAGCCTCTCTTCTGTTGGGCCATGTTGTCTGGACCATTCAACATGTTCTGCACACGATTCATCTGGGAAAGGGAAATAAGCATGATCAGCCACCAGTCAGAGATCACAACTAAGTTTCTGTGTCATAAAAATTAAACTGCCCAGATTTCTTACTAATGAATAAGAAATGAAGTAGTTGCAGGGGACCGCAGATGAAGTCAGCAGGCCATAATGTTGTGTCGTCAGGAAAGGCACTTTACTCAACTCAGGTGCTAGGGACATCTTCTCAGAAACGTAATGGTGTGAGGTGTGGTTCTGCTCATGTTAGAGGAGAGCCACACCTCAAGCATGTTCAAGATCCCACCACACTCATCGAAAAGAGTATCTGTACCTGTATCTATATTGCTGGTATAACCGCTCTTCGGTGTACCACACCAGCTTGGCAGGCACGCGGCGCGGCAGCAGCTGGTTATATTACATCAAACCGACCTGTCACGTCTAACCTTCTCAAAGCTAATGTAGGGAGTAGGTATCCTTGCCAGTGTAAGTGGATCAAACCTTACAGTCTGGTCTTAAACAGCTTGTACGTACTGTACAAAACTGGTGTGTCAAGCCTAAAGTTCAACGGTTATGTGAAACAAACAAACAACCCTGATGACCCCTGACCTTGTTCTCGGTAGAAGCCATTTCCTTCTCCTCGGCCTCCAGTCGCAGGATCTCCACCACATCCTTCTCCATCTGCGCTATCTTGTCCCGGTACTTCAGGATCACCTCTGAGAAAACAAAGAGGAAAATTTGTTGTACTGTAAATGCAGAAATATTTGTGGTGGTTTTATGTTCACGGTTTTCGTGGTGAACTCATTACTTGTATTTGCATGGGTCAGTCGTTGCCAGCGAGAGCTGCCTAGGCTGAACAGGTGTAATGACTTGTTTTCATTGTCACAGCACTTTAGAATAACCTCTGAGGAAACGAACAGGAAAAGGTGCAAGATGAACAGAAATCCTGTTGTGCTTTCTCACACTATAAGATCAAGGGATTGTGCAGAACAGTTGATGCCTATTCCAACATGAAACACGGCTCATAAAACAACAATCTGAAAAGTGTATACCTTGTACTACATACCTTGAGGTACAACTCTACTTTTCACAGGGTTCCTGGCATTTTTCACAACATCCTTCAGGTATCTTCTCTCCCTTTCTCCAACCAATGTGACAGCCCTGAAACAAAGAAACAGAACCTATGAGGATCCCCTATCTATCCACAACCACAAAACAGGATTCCCAAATTAGCTGGGCGGTTCTGAGAGAGTCAGAGTGTGAATAAGCCCGTGTCACACAGTTACCAGGCTGTATTTGTTCATTGCCAGAAGATCACCAAATTTACAAATTGCCAGAGCCTAGAGCATGTCTTCACCTGAAAATCTACTCCATTACATTGGACAGGGCTTGGTGACCTGCATCATCATAGCTTGCAAATATTGCAAATATTGGCCAATCTTGACTGGCAAATATTGGCCAATCTCTAAAAATTGCACGATGATCAAAAGAACACTGAATGTATTACTGCTAAAAATATTATTTAAGGCTCGCCAACTCATGATCATCAGTCGATTGAATTTCGTGCAGGGACATTAAGATGAAATGGAAGATTTCCAGCCTACCTCCCAGACTTGCCGGCTCTTGCCGTCCTGCCCACCCTGTGGATGTAGTGCTTCAGTGTGCTGGGCATGGTGAAGTTGATAACCTGTATTTCAGACAAAACAGACATTTTAACATGTTCTTTCAATCTTTATTCGTTTAAATCAACTAGGCAGAAAATACACATAATCTATACAATATACATGTACTCCTAAATTGCGTTGATCTCAAAAATCATATTTATATACACAATTCAAGAGCGAACTCAAGGTGAAAACTAACACAACAACACTATAACACAATGTTGAGACACATGTATTTGGACATTTGGGGATGAACTGACCTTTTAAAACCAAAATTGTAAAAAAAATAATCTAGCAATATTTTTTAAGTGTTCCTTACAGTTTTAACCCCCTGTATGTCCAGACCTCTGGCTGCCAGGTCTGTAGCTAGCAGGACATCCACTTCAGCATCCTTAAACCTCCTCAACGTCTCTAATCTCTGTGGAAAGAAGACCAGCAACACTGCTTATGCTTAGGTCACATTTCCAAAGCGGGGCCCGGTTGGGCAGCTTGCTGGAACGAAAAGTATAATATAAGATACAACAAAGGACACAAAACGTAAGAAATTTACTTCTAACTATAAATTGTGTATTTTCTTGATATGCATATTTCATTTTTCATTTTCGCAAACATCCCGACCGGGCCCCGGCTAGGAAACGTGACCCTAGCATTAATGATCATCTGTGAAGAGTACTCAAAGGCTGTCATTGTAATCTCTGTGGTGTAGTGGTCTGCGCTTCTGTTACTTACCGCATCTGGTTCTGATTACTTGGAACCAGGAGGCCCGAGTTCAACTCCCGGGTAGGACACCTCTGGACAAGAGGTGCATTGAGTCATACCAAAGACTTAATAAAAATGGTACATACTTATGAAACAGTATGGAAGTTAAACACACTCCACTGCCAGTGGACTAGCCCCCTGCTACAGTGACTGTACCACAGTGTGGCCCAGGGCTATGAAACGGGGATGGGTACCGCCCTATACACCTTATGGTGTGGGAGGATTTTAACTACATGTAATTTAACATTGCAATCTTTAGTTAAATGCAAACAGGTCACTAGTATTTCTGTTGCGACTTTTTCAAACATCGCTGAAAGATGTGCGAATAGCCACAGGCTAGTTGGGCAGCCCTGGCTGTGCGTCCTAAACAGCCAAACCAATAAATAAAATAGAAATGTGCGAAGTATTGCCTGATCAGACATGCAGCAATTTATCCTGGTTTAGATTAAAGTTTCAAGCCAGGTGTCCCAACTTGAGGTCATTGACCTTGAGCAGCATGCAACATGAACAGTCTGCCTCCAAGAGAGACTATACCACTCTACGACCAGCATGGGGGGTCGGCCTGTAATGATGAGACCTAAAAAGCTGCTAGGGGACCCAAAATTACCTTGTTTCTTTGGGACATCAATACCTACCCACATACCAAAAATCATAACAATCGATCAAAAGGATCTTGAGTTACAGTTGCAGACGCACAAACACACAACTAGAAACAATATCCCCATGGCGACCGAACCTCCTTCACGAAGCCAAGGTACATGTAAATATTATTCTCCAAGCAGAGGTTTCTGTCGAGTAGGGTAGGAGTGTCCGGGATTTTTTACGTCTGTCTCCCTTGACCTCTGCGAGATAACGGAACGCATCAAGCCTTTTAAATCCAATTATTTTGGATAGCCCCACCCTTATGCGTTATCTCGCAGAGGTGAAGGGAGACAGACGTAAAAAATCCCGGACACTCCTACCCTACTTGACCGAAACCTCTGCTTGGAGAATAGGTAAATATCACTGGTTGTTACCTGTGTTTGTGAGAGGTTTCCGTGCAGCTCCCCCACGTTGAGCCCCAGCAGTCCCAGGATGATGTGCATGCGGTGAGCCTGGAGCTTAGTCTGGATAAACACGATACAGTGGTCGTGGAACGTTCGACTGCACAGGGCTGAGGAGGTAAAAAAAACGCTTTTAAATAACAAGCCATCAGCCAGCCATAAGTCTACTATAACCATTGTTAGAAATGACATGTCACTTATCTTCAACCTAAAGCCCCTGGGGCAGGCTCTGTGTAGGAGAATGGTGGTTTCCTACCTGCAATAATAGCCTCCCTGTCCCCCTCCCTGTTGGGCCTGATCCTGATGAACTCCTGCCGCAGGTTGAAGGCCACGTCGGTGTTCTCATTCACAAACAACTTCACAGGGTTCTCCAGGGACACCGCAGCCAGGTCTTTCACCTGGGCAGGAACAGGGAAGAATAACAAATATTGTAATTCTTGATTTGTTAACGGTAACTTAATTTTAGTTGATTTAACGGTCACTAGTCAACAGCTAATATTTCATCATCGCTAATATTTGATCAGTAATATTTGAGACAGTAATGTTTGTTCCCACCGTTAGAATTAAGTGCAGTGACCTACTCCATTTTCTCACAACCGCCATATTTTCCTGCCGCTATATTCAAGTGATTTACAGTAGGCTTACTGTACAGTACAAAATGTCAGTGGAAACTACAAGAGAAAAACAAAATGATTAAGAGTCATACAAGATTACAGACATCGAACGGCAGAGTGTTTACTAGTAGGCTAGCGGAAACAAATCCAGAGGTCACAGGTTTGATTCCTGGCATCCCTGGCTAGACATTGAGTCCTCGGGAACGGCACTTAATACAACTTTCCTCACTCCACCTAGGCGTAAAAATGGGTACCTGACTTCGGTTGGGGAGGCGGTGGGAGAAGAGAATATTCTCGGCCTTCCAATACCGTGCCCATGCTATAGACATAGTGGATAACAACCCTCTGCTCCTGTGGCCTCAAAAAGGCTGTGTGACTATCTTATCGCCAAAAACAGTTACTCAAGCAACTGGATAACATTTAAACAGTCAGACGTTTCAGACAGCATCCGCTATCTTTCGTCAGTGACGAAGGACAGATCTGGTAGAACTAGGTTTTATACCAAACCTCTGATAGATATGTTAATGCATTGTCCCAAGTGCCTGAAAGTTGGATGCGTAGACATCCTTTCCTGTTGAGGGCAGGATTGTACATCCTCTCATATATTGCTTCTCTAACTCCCCGATCGAACCAACGCCGTTCGCGGTCTAGGATATCTGTAGATTCTAGATCGAATGAGTGACCCTGGTTGTGTTGTAAATGGTGGTTGTGTTGTAAATGGTGGTTGTGTTGTAACTGACTATCTTATTTTGTACATTAAGAAGTGAAGTGAAGTGAACTTTACAATCGTACACGGTACAATGTATGGCATAAAATCAACAATACTACAAGGCTTATCTATCCTACAATTCTAAGTACAAAATATTTTCGAAACAAGTGTGATTGTTACAATATATAGTCATGTATGGGTAATTCTGTCTCGCTGTTCGAATGATTTATGGAGAAATTGACCTATGTACATGGATTAAGATTAGCATTACCTGGTCTGACATGGTGGCAGAGAACAGCATGGTCTGTCTCTTCCTGGCACACAGCCTGATGATCTCATTCATCTGTTCCTCAAAAAACTCATCCAGCATTCTATAGCAGTGAAGAACAATCAGTCAATCAGATACTGTTTGCAGTGGTTTTATGGTTTGCAGCTCTGGACTCTCTATATAGATGCTAGGACAAGTTTGATTGCCAACACTATAGTAGTTAAGAGCCAATGTCTGTAAGAATCAAACAATAGTGCTCACGGTCAAAAAAATCGATCTGGCTTATATTTTGCACAGAGATAGTACTTGGCCCACAACCCCTGAAAATAGCTTTCTTTCCGCTTAACACCCATTGTTGTCATGGCAACAGCCCAATCAATTGGGTTGATACATTAAGTTTCTACAGGTGCCCTTGATGTATTTTGAGCTCAGGAAAAAATCCATTCATATCTCACCTGTCAGCTTCATCCAGGATGAGCACCTCGATGCTCTTCAGGTCGAAGGAAGGCGTGTTGTGGAGGTGGTCGATCAGACGTCCAGGCGTGGCGATCACCACGTCCGGCCCCATGCGCAGAGCCGCCTCCTGTGTCCTGATGTCCAGGCCGCCGGCCGCCAGGCTGATCTCCACGTTGGTGAACTGTGCCATTGTGACAAATTTGTAACAAGACTGAATGAGTGATCAACTTTCAATTACGTTTCTATGTTATATTTTGCTAAGGTTACACCACTGTTTCATTTATTTGGAAGTATGATTTTATGTTCAGCATATTTGTTATTTTGGTTTTGTGTCATTTAGTAACTTGAGTAACTATTTTAGTTAAATTTCAACCTGGAGACAGCCTTGGCCCCAATAGGACATTTTTGATACAGTACCGACAACCGCCAGTTCTTGTTTTATAGCATGCGTCAGCTGTCCCAATTGGACGCCGTCACCCCAACGTCCATATCTGACGAGCTTTGTGTTGTTGTTTTATAAACGGGGGTCGTTTTCTACCGTTTTTACATAATACCTGTAGGGAGAGGGCCATGGAAAAAAATTTTGAGGTGGTAGAGGGCCATGGAAAAAAATATTGAGATGGGAAGAGGGCCATGGAAATTTTATTTGACCAGACTTCCAGCACACCAGCTCTCCCCCCCCCTTTAAATATCGTACTGTCCTAAACTGGTTTGATATCATTTTCGCATACCTGTGCCAGCTGGCGGGACACCTGGTGCATCTGCACAGCCAGCTCGCGGGTGGGGGCCAGTATCAGCACCGTGGTGGCGGGCGCCTGGCGAGGCTTGTACAGCAGACGCTCCAGTACCGGCAGCATGAACGCAGCCGTCTTACCTACAAGGACGACAGTAGTAAAAGTTGTAAGTCTGAGGACTAGTCACAAATTCACTAGGACACTTACACCCCCTCTCCATTAGAAGCTGTGACCGCAGAGCGACCAAGAATTTCACAGATTGCCCAAGGAATTGCAAAGAGAAAGACATTTTTTTCTTAATACTTTGTATGTTTGGTTTTCTTTTAAATCATACATTCACATCTTTGATATTCCAATTATGAGATCAAGGGTTGCACAAAACCAATTTTGATTGCTTTTAGGCCATTCTGTGATCACTATCTACGGTCTCAAAGGCTATGGGACCAAGGTGCTATGAATAACCAACATACCTGTCCCTGTAGCGGCACAGGCACAGACATCCTTGCCCAGAAGTGCGACAGGGATAGTGGCCTTTTGAATGGGGGTCGGATGGTGGAACTTCATCTGGGAAATGGCCTAAAGGAAAACATGGACATAAACAGGTCCTAGGTTAATAACAGCTTTCTTATTACTATATCAAACTGTTTCACAATAAAAACAAGGTATACTATAACGCTACATTAACTTACAAGAGCCTGATACAATTGGCTTAAAAATCAACATCATTGTGACAAGCTCTTTGTTGGTCAGTAACCCCTAATAACATGACATACAATGTAACTGCCTGGGTGTAGCCATGACTCATGCTTGCCTACATCAACATTGGAACCTGACCAAACCAGACTTCCCATTCTGCAAGCATCCTATTACACCATTTGCAGACACAGTGTGGGCACACACCAAGACAAACAAACAAACTCACAGACTGAAAACAATACCTCCATGTAGAACAAAAGTAGAAATTACTATTCATTACTAGAAATCATCGCTCACACCAGTCAAATAAAAAAATTCTTGTACCTTAACGAGAGGTCTGGATAGGTTCATCTCTTGGAAGGTTATGGACTCATCAATGGGCGGGGCATCCACAAAGAAGGTCTGATTTTCTTCCTGTCATCAAACAATGGAGATAATCTAATTTATTCCAGTAATTGAAAAGACGGTTGTTGGTCCAAGTTCCACAAAGAAGAAGAAATAGTGATGAATTGAAAATATGACTCTCAAGTAGGTCAGGTGTTCAATCAAAATTTGCTACATACCTCAGAATCGTCATCATTCTCCTCAATCACTGTAAGGTAGGCAAGAAGGCATTAACATGTATTTTGTATGCAACATGTATTACTGTTACTGTTTTAAAAGTGATCTAACAAAGAAGAGACAAAATAGAATGTAAAAATGTATCTTTTTAAAGCGACGTGTAATGATACACTACCTTTGTTGTCCTTCTTTTTCTTCTTCGTCTTCTTTTCTTTTATCCTGATCCTATCTGAAGAAATGAAGATTTGTAACAAAACTGAGTTATTAACAGTGATGAACAATAAAAAAAACAACTTCAGTACACTCAGGTCATTTTGACATGGTTTTCAGATTATCCTGTGTCTAAAATTTAATACAATGACACTAATTCATCAACAATATACAAGTTACAACAACAATATAGTCTTAAAGAAAAAGGTTGTAAAGTTTTACATATTCTGCTACATACCTGCTATTGTCTCTTCATCTGAGGATGTTTCTTCTTCACTCTCATTCTCTGGTTCCTGCTGTAAGACTTCTTCATCTTCTTCTTCATCACTTTCTGCCTCCTCACCTTCCTTTTCATCATCTTCATCTATGTCTTCCTCCTCTTCTTCTATGCCATCATCATCATCATCATCATTGTTCACCTCATTATCATCATCCGCATCTGAATCTTCTCCCTCCTCAACTGTTTTAGATGCTTTCTTTGTTGGTTTTTCATGTGTAGTTTCTTCCTCTTTTTCTTCCACTTGCTGATGTTTCTGATGGAGTGACATCATGGATATCTTTCATTACAATGTGTGGTCACATTTCACATGTACCCCCCATTGTACCAGTACCATAAGCACCTTAGTCACTTAAGTCAGTGCTGTGCTAAACTAACTAATCATGTTAATAAATTGTCTGGTCCAAACAAGAACACTACAAATATGAATGGGTTCTTTTAATCATCAGAACTACTAATACCATACAGTTGAATCAATCAAACAAGCAAATCAACTTCAAGCAGGTATATTTTGAGACCAGTTTTTATTAGATTTGTTCCCAATACGTTAGGTTGACTTATTCACTCACCCTTTTCTTCCTTTCTTTTCTGATCTGCGCTATCTTCTCATCCAGTGTGGTCGCCACAGCCTACAGAAAAGAAAAGTGCACATTGAACTTTCAGCTCTCACTAACAAGTATCAGTAACTGAAGTTATGTAGGGTAGATGGTCTATGTTGACCTTTTGACAGTAAAATTGTTGAATCAATTTTAATAGGGGTGGTTACCGGTACCGTGTACCGGTACAAAACCGGTATTCCTTAATGGACCGGTCCAAAAAAAACGGTCCGTAAAAAAATCAGTGGACCGGCCTATGGACCTATTAGAAAATTCATAGTACCAGGCTACTTGCAGGCGGCAACATAACTGGTCTAAGAAAATACAAAACAGCAGAGTCATTTAACGAGTCATTTTCGAAGACGTTAGCTGTGAATCATATAGAAACACTTAAAGGATGAGTAAACAGACGGCGAGGAGAGTATAGTTATAATGTTGAGACAAAGTGCAAACCTAAGAAATTATATCGTTCCAGACATGACGTTTGGAGACTTTTACGTGTGTCTCGCTCTGCAAAATATGATGTACGGCGACACTACTATAATCAGGTACAGGTACAGGTCCGGACCTGGACCTGACCCTCTGGACCTGGACCTGGACCGGACCTGAATTTTATGTACCGGTACCCACCCCTAATTTTAACCATAAAAACATTATCAAAATACTGTTAAAGCATTCAATTTTGTGGTGATTCAATTTCGTGGCAGGGAGAAAACCTGGGCCGCCAGCGCACAAACCCAACGCACTTATCACTAGGCTAAAAGGTATGGATAAGTTAAAACGGTCAGTTAGTGGCACTTAAACCACACTGTTACAAATACTAGTACTTATTCATTACAAATTAAACCATATTTGCACCTTGTGCTTGAGTCCATCTATCTCGTAATTCCAGCTGTCCTCCACGTCTAGTTCTGTCTCCTCAAACTGGAACTCCTCCGTGAAGTCAACATTCTTCTTTTTACTCCCCCTCTTCTTTTTGGGCTTTGGCATAACCTGGAAAGTATTCATTTAAAAATATCAACACACAATACTCTGTTACTAACATTTGCGCAGCTGCTAATAGTCCGCCGAAAGGCGGGCTAAGCAGTACCGAAGCTGATGATGAAGGCACCCAGAGCATTTTATGAGGCTTGAAAACTGGAAATATTCTAGTTGCTGTAATCATTATGGCATTAAATGAACCTATCCCTTGTGGGGCAACTTGGAAAATTAAGTTTAAGGAAGCTTTTCGGCATAATGTCAGAACAGAAAGATATCTTTAAGGACCATAAAATATAAACTGAGAAAGCACAAAGTACTAGTAAACATGTACATAACAATATGATTCTTTAAGACTAAATGTAGTCATAAAATACGTTACATACATGTTATCTAAACTAATCTACCAGTCTTAAGTAATCAAGAAGGTCTCAGACTTAAACGTTTACATATTTTGCCCACCACGTGTGTGCTGCTCACATGTGTGTGCAAGCTTTCTTGCCCCCCTCCCCACCGAGTCACACACCTCACTCAAGAATCAACCTAAAGCGATCAAAATCTCCCGTTTTCTTGGCGTAAAATCTGAAAACCTATACGATGCAATATCCCACCTCATCTTCGTCGCTATCGGAGCTCTCCGGGGCCAACGCGACGTCATCATCGTCCTCGATCGTCCCGATGTGATCCCAATCCGCCATGTTGCCTGGTACAGATTGGTTGATGGTTTAACCAACTGGTTATCGAAAGTTATTCTCTTGGAAAAGCTAGTTTCGTCATAGAAAGTGACTGATTACGTCATATTATTCATAAACTAATTTGTAGGTGATTTCATAACTTGTTGAGTGGTTAAAAACGTAAAAATTCGTTGATAATGGTAATCCTTTGCACTTTGACCTTTACGCCTGCCGCTACCTGAAGATTTGGCGCGCTTTTTTTCATGCTACAGCTTGTGCTGCGTTGTTGCATTTTCCTGAGACGAAGTGACCGATTTTTCGGCGTATCCACCACAAGGATGGGAATACAAGGACTAGCTAAGCTGATAGGCGACCATGCACCCGGCGCCATGAAAGAAAATGAGATCAAGAATTACTTTGGTGGGTAAATTTGAAGACTGCTGTTTGAAAATTTGTGGGGAGGGGGATTTTCCTGTGAACCGCTTTTTAGGATGATAGTTGAGACAATTTGTGAAACACTTTTAATTGAAATGTTTGAAAATTGATCCTTGGAAAGACTTTCATTGATTTACACAGGCTGCATTTCAGTTGTTAATGTAAATAGCTCAGCCTTAGAGTCTAAGGAGCAAGTCTTAAAATACAAATGATACTTTCTTGTCTCCTTGGTGTGTTATGATATGTGCACCTTATGATATTTGACATACATTATATACGAAGCTGCACTTTGTAACATGTTGGCAAGAAAATTAAAAATCTCTGATGGAGAAAATTCTGGAACTTATCATTTGCAGTAAAAGTGGAAGTGGTGTAATAGGATACTTGGAGAATTGGAAGATGGTTCGGCTTGGGTCCAATGGTGTTGTAGTTGAGAGCCAGGTCGACTCATGGCGGCTTATTGCTAGGCAGATACAGTAATGTTTTTGTTATTATGTCATACCTTCCCGGAAAGAAAGAGTCACAGGAATAAAGCATTGAATTTTGATTGATCTGACTAAAAGGGTTTGCAAAACAGTCCAACGTGGACCACTCTGGCTTGAGGTTAATGTCCAATTTTTGTTTTCCTGCAGGAAGGAAGGTTGCCATCGATGCCTCCATGAGTATCTACCAGTTCCTCATCGCTGTACGACAGGACGGTAACATGCTGACCAACGACGCTGGGGAGGCCACCAGGTATGTTTACATCACGTGTCCTTCGCACATTGTACCCTTTATCACATTTTCTTCCCTCTGTGGGAAGAGCCTTCCAGTCTAGTCATTTAAATATTGTATAGAGTCATGCCTCACATCCTGTCACCTGTCACAAGAGGACATAACCTAAGACTGACAAGAAATGCCACTAAGACAAGCAAAAGACTGTCATTCTTCAGTAACAGGGTCATTCCCTGGTGGAACGAACTGCCAGAAGAGGTTGTCAACGCCCCTTCAGTGAACGCTTTTAAAGCCAGGTTTGACCGCCTAATGGAAAGTCATCCTGTAAAATACAACTTCAGAGCCCTGGACCACCCACACAAACCGACAGTGTCAGTCGGCTAAAGAAGTGTTACAAGGGAGCGGTCTAAACTGGATGTGATGCATCCTACCTGACTGAAGACTCTACTCTACTCTACTCATGGTGTAACTAGAGACTGGTAGGATGGGAATGTTGGCTTGGCCCAGGTCCAAAGTTGGTCTCGCAGGTTGGCAGGAAAATTCATAGTCAGAATGAGCGAGAAATTCATGTAATTATGAATGAAATAAGTCTTAAGAAATTCACAAAAAACTTTATATATTTTACAGGATTAAGTAAGTCTTATTATTATTATTATTGTTGTTGCTGTTGTCGTCAATCAGATTTATTGGAGTTCCCATCTATGTGTTTTTGTGTAATGTTATGTTTACTTCCATCAAGTTGATCAACTGACCAATTTCATTATTTCCCTCTAAAGCCACTTGATGGGCATGTTCTACCGGACCATCCGCATGGTGGACAACGGAATCAAACCTGTCTATGTGTTTGATGGCAAACCACCCAACATGAAGTCTGGAGAGGTAAGGAGTGCATGTCTCAGTTCAATACAATTGTTTCTCTTGTATCACTCAAAACTTCACTTACACCCCCTTTCCAAACCACGAGACACCAAACATTTCACAAGTCGCTCAACGAACATGCATCATTCAGGACAAATGTTTTTCCGGTTTTCATGTTTTGTTTTGTTTTGTTTTTGCTTCGTCTGAAGCTTTATATTATTCAAGTATGACTGAAAAGAGAGAAGAGAGTTATGGGTAAATGTAAGGATACATTGTACATTACTTGTGTTTTTACTACATGTATCTACAAACGGCGACTTGACTTGTTGCTGAAATGTGCGTATTGTTTTATTGTGCAGCTGGCGAAGCGTGCGGAGCGCCGTGAGGAGGCGCAGAAGGCCCTGGAGAAGGCAGAGGAAGCTGGGGAGGCCGAGGACGTCAACAAGTTCCAGAAACGCTTGGTAAGTGCAAAAGTTTTCGATGTTCACTGTGGCAGGAAATGGAGCCCGATACAATTGGCTGAACATCATTGTGACAAGCTCTAAGTGAGTACCCCTAACGACATGCCAAATCTTTTTCAGGTGAAAGTGACCAAGGAGCACAATGCCGAGTGTAAAAAGCTGCTGACACTCATGGGTATCCCCTATGTTGATGTAGGTGTCGCTGTTGTTTTCATGTTGTCTTTTTGGTGTTTTGATCTTCTCTTCTCTTTTTGTTGTTTTTATGTTCTTTTACTGTCCTGGGTTGGTAACTTTGGTACTTGAAGAAGTTGAAGGCATAACTGATTTTTTTTTTCCTGCGCTGAATCGTTACTAACTTGATTGAACTGAAAATACTTTCCAGGCCCCCTGTGAAGCTGAAGCTCAGTGTGCAGAACTGGCAAAGAAGGGGAAAGTTTACGCTTCCGGTACAGAGGACATGGACGTGCTCACCTTCGGCACCAACATCATGCTCAGACATCTCACTTTCTCAGAGGCCAGGTATGGTGCCGTTTCCAGCTGTCCCATAAGCCCAAGTAAAGAAATGTCGTGTTTCTGGTTACCCGCCACGCGACCTATCCTAGCAAAAACTTTTTTTTTATCAGACATCTCCTAATTTCTGTTGCAATATTTGAATTGATATAAAGACTAGTGATATAAACAGACCCATGAAACCTAGGTCCCCTTTATGTTGACACCCTCCATGAATGAAACTGTATTTGTTAGATCACTGCGAAATCTAAAAGAAAAGGCCTTTTTACTGATCTATCCAGAGCAAAAACCTGCCGACCCTAGCCATGGTTTGGGGTAGACAGCTGGCAAGGGAATTTTTTATCTGAGTGATAAAAACACTGTACAATGATTTTCAAATATGTTCTAACTTCTGTTGCCAGAATGACTTGATATAAAGTGACATAAACAGACCCACCAAACCAAGGTCCCCTGTATGTTGACATCCATTTGTTGGATAACTTTGAAATGTAGAAAGAAGCCCTACCTACCGACCCTAATTTTTTCAGGAACATATTCGGAAACACAGCATTAATTGTCTTGGGCCATATTAAGGGAATTTACTGAAATATATAAATTTAAAAAAAATGCCATGGGTTATTCTGTGTAGTGTTGTCATATTTATGATAAATAAAATGATGCTGCTGAAGATTTTAATAGTTTTACCAAAAATGTATTTTACGTACAGAAAGATGCCCATCAAGGAGTACTACTATGACAGGCTGCTGGCTGAGTTGGACCTCACTCAGGACCAGGTGAGGAAGTTCTTCTTGTAGAACGGATCTCTCTGTTTAGTCCTAAAACCCCCGTCACAAATAAGAAATTCAGCTCCGCTGACGTGTTGGCAAGCTTCAAATGTGCCTTTTACCAGGTTAGTCGATTCTGACTTCGTCCATGTCCAAGGGATGGTACGATCTCATGTGGGATTTTTAGTTTTTAGTGTTCGACGGACGTCATCCGTGATTTTCATTGGAAAATATGGTCGACGCTCGGGCGATTTTGAAATTCGGCGAGCTTCGGGCGATCTACAAATTCGGCTGACACTACAAATTCGGCCGACGCTCGCATGAATTATGACGCCAGCTTAAGCAGAAAGCTCCAGTGCCAGTGTGTTGTGTGCTGTAGTTCATTGACCTGTGTAACCCCAGTGTGTTGTGTGCTGTAGTTCATTGACCTGTGTAACCCCAGTGTGTTGTGTGCTGTAGTTCATTGATCTGTGTAACCCCAGTGTGTTGTGTGCTGTAGTTCATTGACCTGTGTAACCCCAGTGTGTTGTGTGCTGTAGTTCATTGACCTGTGTATCCTGCTGGGGTGTGACTACTGTGACTCCATCCGCGGGATCGGCCCCAAGCGAGCCATAGAACTCATCCGGCAGCACAAGTCTATCGAGGAGATCCTCAAACACATCGACACAAAGGTAGGTGTGTAAAGGAGAGGCTTTAGAACATGCTTTAGAGGCTTTTATGTGGCCAGGCTAGAGGACACGAGATAATAGTAATGATAATGATGGTTTTTATTGCTCAGAAATAACCTGTGCAATGGCAGCCTTTCCGGCACCACCGGGTGACCTCAATATGACCTTCTGCAACAGAAGTCAGGTACCCATTCACACCTGGGTGGAGTGAGCAAAGTCGTGTAAAGTGCCTTTCTCAAGGGCACAAGATCGATGATATATATATGACAGGATACAAACCCGGGACCTCTTGGTTCTGAGCCGAACGCTGTGAATTCATGCCACACAACCCCACAAGTCGGAGATGTTAAGTCCATGCTTTCCTTATCTTGATGTTGTGACCTCGGGAAAGGCACTTTACGTGACTTTTCTTATTCCAACCAGGTGTAATAATGAGTACCTGACTTTTGTTGGGGACGTAAAAGGCGGTAGAAGGAGAGGATGGGCTCAGCCCGTGGTCCTGTCCAGCACGGACAAACAGAGAAATGCAAAATAAAAACATAAAGATGAAAATATTTTACAGACATGCAGCCACTCTCTCATCGGTCGAACTGCTTATTGCCATGCTATCTTTGGTTAAACTGCTCATTGTGATAGACTGTCAGGATCAGTGTATTGTAAAGCTTTCCACCACTCACACACCTTGTCTGATGTCCCTACAGAAGTTCCCAGTGCCTGAAGACTGGCCGTATGATCAGGCCAGAAGGCTCTTTAAAGAACCGGAGGTTACTCCTGCCGACCAGCTGGAGGTAGGAAGTTCATCATGTGCCAAATTGTGTTTATCTATATGTTTTCTTTTGTTGTAGTTTTGCCGTAAGACATTCTTGGAACTTACACTGACATTAGTTTTAATGGTATGTATAAAAACACAAGTTTGTAAAATGTAGAGCAGCATTGGTCAGCTTGTGTGCTATGCCCCTTGCAGCAAGATGTGCAAATGTTAGATGTGACTAACTTGCAGCTAGATGTACAAAGGTTAGGTGCAACAAGCTTGCAAAGGTTAGGAGTGACTAGCTTGCAGCTAATCATGCCATGGTAAGGTGTGACTAGCTTGCAGCTAGATGTGCAAAGGCTAGGTGTGACTAGCTTGCAGCTAGACATGCAAAGGTTACTAGGTCTGACAGGTTGTTCAGTGTAATATAACCTGCTACTGCCGCACCACGTGTCTGCAAAGCTGGTGTGTTATGCTAAAGACCAGTTATACTGGCTATACAATACAGATACAAATGTGCACTTGTTGTTGTATATGTGTTTACAACATCATGTTTTCTCCCCCCTCCAGTTGAAGTGGACTGACCCAGATGAGGAGGGACTGGTGCAGTTCATGAGTAATGAGAAGGGGTTCAGGTGGGGATGACCATTCTTCCCTTGAGGGGTTTCCTTTCCAAGCAGAATACTTTGATATATTCATTTATTATCGCAGTGGTTTCTTTTCGTGGTAGGAGGGTAAAGAAAGTTTTCACAGTGTTTTAAATATGCGGTTTAAACAATTCTGTAGTATAGTAATCATACAAGGGAAACATATGTGCAGTATCATAAAAATAAAAACAATCCTGTAATTTTGACCTCTAATCTCTCCAGTGAGGATAGGATAAAGAACGGTGCAAAGAAGCTGAAGAATGCCCGGCACACAACCACACAAGGTCGTCTGGACAGCTTTTTCAAGGTCATGTCTTCACCATCTGTCAAAAGGAAGGAGGTGAGTCGAAAGGAGGATGTTTGCCTTTTATTTGTCTTTTCAGATTTGAAAAAAAAACTTATGTGGAATAATTTGTTAACAGAAATCACGAAGATGATATAAGTTGCAAAGGCGATTCAGTATTCAATTGGAGGGTTAGAATACCAGACAATAGATGGCAATAAAGAATTGAAACCCAGTATGTAAATGCTTGGAAATAAATTGGAACAACACTTAAGCTTTTAAAACTTACTTTAACTCCTCCAAATACTGAATTTGTACTGTATTATAGAGAACTTCCCTAAAATTCTTTGTTCTTTCCCCACAGCCCCCAAAGGGTGCAAAGGGCTCAGCATCCAAGAAAGCCAAGATGAGTGGCGGGAAATTCAAGAAACCCAAGTAAAAATACAGTATCTGCTGGAGCTTTAGACAGTTGAAGAACAATGATATTCTATATCAAACATTCCTTATGAAGATTTCAGTACTGCCTGTCTTTCATTGTACTTTTTCTTCAGACCTTGAGCAAGATCAGAACATAGAGAGAAAAACAAAAACAGCTAAGTATGAACTGACGCTTTTTATGAAAACAACATACATTATAGTTTAAAACTGTTGATGTCATCCCTTTATAGATAGATCCAATTATGACATATATGGATTATCTAACATCAAACTGGGACATTTCAAAAGCTAATAACATTCATGTAGAATCAGTCACCTCTACTGGTGTATTTTGTGTTCTACTGACAAATGTAGAGAGCTAAGAACATTTTAATAAAGTTTTCCCACTTGTCAACCTGAAGTAATAACATTTTCAGACTTCATGAGCATTCTGTTGTCTTGTTTGTATCCCTATTAGGCTTAGTTGGGTAACCGGAAACTCAACATTTTCCTAGGCCTTAGGCCACACCAATTTTATTTCTTGCTTAACAGATTTTTTTTTTTAATTTTAGCAAAAAAAAAATCATGAAAACAGAAGGCTGCGGTGAAAACTTGCACCTGACCCTGTTCACTCCAGTCCCTGAAATTGTGTGCACCAAAGTACAAACTTTCCTCTGAGATTCTGTTTTCATGTTGGTTTTCCAATCTAGCATTTTTTTTGAAATTCCGTTAACCAAGAAATTGAATTGGTGTGGCCTTATGACCCACCAAAAAGTAACTAGAAAAATCCATCAGTCCTTCTGAAACGTGTAGATGGAGTAGTTCCCAGTGAACGACGCCCTGATGCGCCTCTTGTGCAGAGGCTGGATCGTCCTGTAGTTGTCCAGGATGTGAGCGCTCAGTCTTCTCTCTGTGATCGGATCTCGGACTATTTTAGGGTCCTTCCCGCGAGGATAGGACCGTAGACTCCGCAGTACCTCCAGCTGGGAGAAAGAGAAATAAGTTATAACTAGTGCTGCGGACCGGTACTGTGTACTGGTACTGTACCATAAATATTGATTAGGTACAGGTCCAAAATACCGGATCATGAAGTACCAGTACTGTACTGATATGAATTTACACCAAGTCTATGCTTATTTTGTGACTGATTTCCTAACCTCATGGCCTCATGCAACACCAAACGTGACCAAAATGACACATTGGAACAGCGTAACTAATATGCAACAGATCATTCAGGCAGGACAAGGCCAAGGGAGTTTGTCAGTAGGAAACCTAGTTATGTTCTTTGAATAAAGGTACTGACAAGTTGTAAACAGTTTATTTATGTTTCTGTCATTATGGAAGAAGTTCAGTAAAACACATGTTAATTTTTCAAATTGTTCAGGTACAAGTACAGGTCCGGACCTGTACCTTAACCTCTGTACCTGATGTTACGTTTAGGTGCGCAGCACTAGTTATAACATTGGTCAGCTGTCTACTTCATCTGAACTTTCTGACTGGAGTACTGCTTCTCACCGTGTTCTTACCTCAAAAGCGCCACCTACATCGGCTACTTATAGCGGTGAGAAGCAGTACTCCAGTCAGAAGCTCTGAAGAAGGTGTCTGACAGACACCGAAACGTTAGCAGGTGAGATTACCTGGTTGTGTAAAAAGAATCTCCTATACCCTATATTCTACCAACCTGATGAAATTATTTTCGGAAGATATGTTACCTGTTGGTGAGACACCTTGAGGGTGTTCTTAAAGATGATCCAGATGACACATTCCTGGTAACCACCTGTTGTCAGTGACCCAGGGTAGGACCAGTACTTCTGCTGATCTGGAGAACATGTGATCTTGTGGTTAGGATTGTTACAGGTTTGCGGAGCAAAACCTTTGTTGGATCCGTTGGCATGTGTGGTGGCCGCCATCTTGAATATGTGACGTCGCAGGGTAGCCATACCATTTCATTGGGAGGGGTGTTTTTTTGGGTCACTAGCATTCTCTCTATTTTTAACAAATCGGCACACAACTATCACCGATTCAACTCCAATAAAAAGGGAAATTCAATACCAATTCATATTTATAAAAAGACCGAGGTATATGTAGCACAAGTACTTAACTCTAGTTGACTTAGAATCTGAAGGTTCTGGTTTGAATCCCTAGCAGGCCCCAATGTTGTGCCCTTGGAAAATATATTAATGCGCTTCACTCTGGAAATGAGTACCTAGCTTCAGTTAGTCATGTTAAGTGTAGTGGGTTCTTTAACATGCTCAAGGTGTGGCTCTCTTCAAACACTCCTCCGTCTTTATGTCCCATCTGAAAGGACAGAAACCAAAGCTTGGTACCCATTGTCAAGTAGGTTTAAAGTGCCTTTCCCAAAGGGTACAACATTAATTGGGGTATGCCAGGGATTTTAACCCAGAACTTATAGATTCAAAGAATACAACCACATGACCACCTTGCCACGTTCTAGCTGTCTAATGTTGACAGTGCAATTACACATCTTTCAAACCAGGACATACCTACAGTTACTAACACATGCTGAAGTGTCTTTTTTCTTTTTCCCTGTGCCATTTCTGCTGTTGCTAAATAAGTTGATAGCTTTATGAAAGGAATGCTCATCTTGGATAAATACTGTACAAAACATGTTCTCTTACCTTCTGGAATAAGGCATTGTGGGTTAAAGTTGTCATCAAGGTCGACGCTGTCACCCTAAAAACACCAACAAAGCAGGAACCATTTGATTGGTTGAACAGCAACACCAAGAATTATTTGATTGGTTGAGCACCAACACCAAGAATCATTTGATTGGTTGAACAGCAACACCAAGAATCATTTGATTGGTTGAGCAACAACACCAAGAATCATTTGATTGGTTGAGTAACAAGACCAAGAATCATTCGATTGGTTGAACAGCAACACTAAGAATCATTTCATTGGTTAAGCATCAACACCAAGAATCATTTGTTTGGTTGAGCATCAACACCAAGAATCATTTGATTGGTTGAACAGCAACATCAAGAATCATTTGATTGGTTGAACAGCAACACCAAGAATCATTTGATTGGTAGAGCAACAACACCAAGAATCATTTGATTGTTTGAACAGCAACGCCATTAATCATTTCATTGGTTGAGCAACAACACCAAGAATCATTTGATTGGTTGAGCATCAACACCAAGAATCATTTGATTGGTTGATCAATAACACCAAGAATCATTTGATTGGTTGAGCATCAACACCAAGAATCATTTGATTGGTTGAGCATCAACGCCAAGAATCACTTGATTGGTTGAGCAACAACACCAAGAATCATTTGATTGGTTGAGCAACACCAAGAACCATTTCATTGGTTGAACAGCAACACTAATGATAATTTGATTGGTTGCACAACATAAGCTTATTTCCTATTTAGGCTGTGTAAAAACTCTCCGTACCGACCTACCTTATAGCTGATGTTTTCCAGCTTGTCTGTGATAGTTTTGAAACTTTCATGTCCTTCATCTGCGAGCTGCAGGGGTGGGAAGTTAAAAACAGTCTGTTGTATTTATGAGCAAACAAAACAGACCAACTGCACTTTAACACTATGAAACAAGCTTGGTACGCCTAATGATCTCACATTAAAAAAAAAAAACATAACTGGCTGTAGCCATCCTTATCACTTCCTACCTTTCTACAATGTTGGACAAGTGCCAAGCCAACTTCCAGTTCTTCAAGTTTCCTATCACACCATTTCCACCTTACAACCTTGCAGGTTGTCACTTTGTAATATTAGCATAGCTACAAACTCACACCAAGACAAACTAACACGCCAACTGATTACGATACCTCCGTTTTATGGAGGTAATAATCCACTGAAGCAATTTGCCTATCATTTGTTCACAGGGTGAAAAAAGAAAGCCACGCACGCTTTACTAATAGTTTGTGATTTTCATCTGTTGTTTGAGGCAATATACATGATCGCACAGCAAGCATCTATGGTTGGATGGACCAAGAAAAATCAGAAAAAAACTCAGAAAGTTGGCAGTTCAACCAATGCTAACATAGCGGTTCAACCAAGGAGAGAGTGGCTGCATGTCCAATGGAACAAACTCTTTACTTGCTACTTTGAACGGTTCTAAGATGGTGCCAGAAATACGTGTTTCGTAAAAAAAATTCTGTAACCTGAAGAAACACTCCGAGCACGGCCAGCCCGTCACGTTTGGTCAGCGCTTGTTCGAAGGAAGGGTACTTCGTATTCATGTGTACCAGATGAACCTGGAAAACACATCACAGGAGCTTATTAAACACATTCTTCTGCGCAGAGCCTTTCCAGCGGCCTACACAATACTGCTAATTTCCACTTTTGTGGGCACGGCCTCTAACCAGCTGACAGCCAATCAGGGGATCAGCTTTGCCTAATGAAAACAGTTGGGCGATTCTCTGGTTGGCTGATAGCTGGTTAGAAACCATGCCCACAAAAGTGGAAACCTCAGCCTTGTTTAACAAAGCCTCCCCAAGGTACAGCCTGGTTTAACAGAGCCTCCCCAAGGTACAGCCTGGTTTAACAGAGCCTCCCAAGGGTAACGTTATATTGTATAAGCCGCGGTCGAGGTTCTTCGTTGGAGAATGATCAGACACGCTTCATTCAAATCTAACCCGATTTGCACAAATTGTATCCCCTCTATAGGCTACTTTTCAACTATATGTAGCCTTAATTCTGGGTCGTGTGGAAAGATTTTACCGCCTGATATTCTGTGTGGCATTTTCCATAATCTTCTACTGTTGATAACCTTTTGCGCATGTTCGCTATTAGGATTGTAGAGCCTCGCAAACCGTCATCATAGGTAAAATTTCAATTAATCCCAGCAGGGAGCTTAAACTACACCCTTGATCCGACGGGTTGAAAAAAAGTCACGAATCTACGTTCTTTGTCTTTATGTTTGATAATATATTCTTACATGTTCTGGAAAAACTATGGTCACGATTCTTAGGTGGTAGAGTAGCGGTTGTGCTCGGGAAGAAGTGACATAGGTTTGAGCCCTCTAGCAACTTTCTTGAGAACTCCAGGGGCGCTTCAGTTGTAGACATTCAAACAGGATAAATCAACAATGATCTTTTATCTTTTTTGTGCTAGTAAGTTTGATGAAGACCAACGTAGTGGGGTGTTAATTGTGCAAATTAGGACTAGATTTGCCCAATCAATTAGGCGAACGTTACGTGTATGTCTTCGCGTACTATTAATCCTTTTATCGCATTAGTCTAACCTTTATCGACTAATCATTTGATCCATTATAGTGTTGCAAGGTTGGCTTCATACAAACGCCGAGGTAAGATACCTCTCCCTGAAAGACCTCCCCGTCCACGGTGTGTTCAGACCCGTCCCGGTCCGTAGCGCCCCAGTGTGCGTGGATCTGTAGCAGCTTGTACTCCTCATACAGCGGGCCGCCGCTTATTTTTGGCACGTTTGCTGATGTATACAGAACACACAAAAAAACGTTGTTATGTCAGTTGGATCGAATGGGAAGAAATTTCTGTGACTTCTCCGGTCGAAAGGGAAGTAAAACAGAAGAGAGAAAAATGTCCAGAGGCCATGCATGATGTAATGTATGACTAGTATCTACGGGCGCACCAACTATAGTATCTAATACCAGCTCAGAAAAGAAGAAGAAATAGTTATGTCTTCAGGTACCAGAGTTATAAACCCAGGATTGGTGTGTTCAAAAAATAGTTTTTCCCCAGAAATATCATAGAGGGAAACTCGTTTTCACCAAGTACAGTAGGGTCATCCTCATTGGATTTGAAATCTAAAAAATGCCGGCTATACATACACTTGCATTTTTTTGTTAATCCGAGAAAGTTAAAGTTAAAGTGACCCGGGCGTCCTGAAAGGACGCATAGGGGTGGCGCCCATCTCCATTTCTATAGCCCTTGGGCCACACACATTTGTGCAAGTCACTACAGCAGGGGGCTGGTCCGCTGGTAGTGATGTGTGTGTTTAACTATCATAATCTTTCCCAAATGCTGAGTGCTAGCAGAGAAAGCAGTATGTACCATTTTTAAAGTCTTTGGTATGACCCGGTCGGGGTTCGAACTCACGACCTACCGTGTACAAGGCGAACACTCTACCAACTTGGCCATTGCAATCCGAGAAAGTACTCCATATATAATATCAAATTTGTATTCTGCGTACTACTGTACTTTTCGTGACTTACCTTGCCTATCGCCTGTGATGTGGCCTGGTAGAGAAGACTGTGACTCTTGTCTTTCCTGGCGCATCTCTATCTTAAAGGTGTGTCCGTCGTTAACCATCCTCCGTGCGCATCCGGGTCGGTAGTTGTGCAGCGTGAGCGGGTGTGACAGCAGGTAGGCGTCGCAGTACACCACCAGCGGGTCCACCGTGTCGATGTTGACGGGAGACTGCGTCGTCTCCGGGTGTCTGACGGCAGCCTTCGGCGGGAGACCCACGTACTCCTCCCGCACTGAAGAACATGAACTGCCCATGGTGACCGCGGCGTACGCTGTGTGTGTGGTTGTCTCAATCTAACTGTTGAAACATGGTCGTCCTCTACGTTTGTGCGACACAAGTCGGTCTCATTTTAAACCGACGTTGACCTACGTTCTGTAAGGATACATTGTATATGTGTACTGGCACCACTGTGGCGACTATTCCAGAACACCTGGCAGCTTGCTGTTGTCCGTCGCGTTGTCCTGCCAACTGCCAACACACCTGTCGTGTGGAAACGCCCGCGCGATAACCGATTCCCTCCGTGAACGAAGCGTTAGATTTCTCCGGGCGAATATCAGGAGTATAAAGTCGTAGGCCAAAGCAAGTAAAACTTATGGCTGACGTCAGCGCGTGTATTTATCTTCGCGCCTGATTTCGAAAAAACGCAAGATTTTTTCCCCTTCGTAGATGGTCAACAGGAAAGTACCGAAAATGTTTGTTTGGTAGCCTTGATTGTACGAGACGTGAGAGTAGTTGTAGAAGTGAAACTAGTTCATTAGTTGTAAAAGCAACACTATGGTAGCTTTGACTGCCAGTTGCCAACTAGAAATTGATAGGCTACCATTTTAGTGTCACTTTGTGTCTTGAATACAGGGAAAAAAACTTGTTGGTAGCGATGCCATGTTTTGTTCTTCAATTCTTGTCACAACGGTGATGCTCTCTATTTTGAAAATTTAAACATCTTGTCTCTTTTACCCATTTTGTTTTTTGATGCTCTTGTACTAAATTTAGAGTCTACAGACGATGTCATCCATAAAATTTACTTGCTGTGGTCTTATCAGCTTTTCTAGATGATAGGCGGTCTGACGTGGTTATACTTTAACCCTGTTAAGTGGACATTTTGACTTCGAAATACAATTAAGTCAGTGCCTTAAGTCTGTATATCTACGTAAGTTGACGCATGACTATTTGATTAATTACGTACGTTGTCGGCGTCATACTGCAATGTGCCCGGCGGCTGTCATGTCTGTCAGCTGCATGCACTTTCTTCCCAGACATATTTACTCATTTTCCTTTGTGTCGTAGCGTTACTCAATAAAGTCGACATATCCAAACATTCTGTGCCAGCATGCATTACAGGTGTGGCTATTCATATCTAGGTACTTCTGTCAACTGTTTTGTCTTTCTGTTCAGGTTCGCATTTTTCACTCTCGCACACGTCAATCAAGCAATTTTCCCATTACAAGATTTTAAGAAGTGGTCACATCTGTAATCGTGGCACACATACTTAAAGCTTGTACTGGGTTCGTTGCGACAGCGATAACTTAGCCTGGAAACCATACCGTCGAAAGCTCCCCGGTTTCTGTGCGGGGCTGGGAGTGGTGCCCGTTCGCCCAGACAGATTAGCCCGCCCGAGGGGTACAGTTAGCGGTGGCAGCAAAACTACGATGGCTGTTAAACTATGGTGGCTGCGAAACTCTATATGGCAGCTAAGACAGACTGACAGAAACGGGCCAATTTGCCAGACTGGGCCCGCGTTAAAACACACCCAAGCCGACCCGTAGAGACTGGGACAAGGCTAGCGATAACTCTGCAATGGTGTCCTTGAGTTCGGATCCGATGGACAGCTCATACTCTCTTGGGCGACCAGCCAAGTGTTCATGACCGTACGTAGACTTGCATTTGTACTACACTCATGCACGCACTACATAATGTATGTAAAAGTGTGACGCAATCGGTAGGGTGTTTCGCCCAGAGCCGAGAGGTCCCGGGTTCGAAACCACTACCATGCCCCGATTACGTGCCCTTGGGAAAGGCACTTAACACGACTTTCCTCACTCCACCCAGGTGTGAATGGGTACCTGACTTCGGTTGGGGACGGTCGTATTGAGGTCACCCGCTGGCGGCGAATGGCAGCCGCCCAGACCCTTGCGACAGTTCCACAAAGTGCAAGTGTGGAGCAAATATGTATTGTGTATTATGTGATTGTAAACCCTGCAGCAATTCAGCACTGGCTGCCATTGCAAGGGTAATTTCTGACCAATAAACGTTTATAATGAAAAGGACTATCGACGGCAAGGTGGTCTTGTGACTTATGGTTAGGATTGTTGACTAATCATAATGTTAAGGCAAGTTCTGCGTTCGAATCCCTGGCAGGCCCGTTGACCCCCTGGGAAAGGCACTTTATATCTATTTCCTCACTCAAAGGCTCAGGTGAACAGGAGAACCTAGCTTCAGTCAGTGACTTCCCCTTGGATGGCACGTAAAGCTGGAAGTCCTGTGTTTGAGAAGAACCACACCTCGAGCAGGTTAAAGAACCCACCACACTTATTGAAAAGAGTAGGGGTCAATCCCGGTGTGAGTGGATCAAACCTTACAGTCGACATCTGTTATGTGAATCCTTCCAATGTGATAAATCTCAGTTTATAAATAAGGAGATAAACATAAACAAAAAGCTCTTCCGTTTTGCCCACACCTGAAAATGAAATATAGAGATACACCTTGACATAAAGCCATTTTAATGACATATTGCAGATAGTCATATTACAGAGCCAAGAGTTTTTCACAATCAGGAGCTATTAAATTGTCCAAGTCGACATTGTCAAATGTAATTCTGCAAAACATCTAAATCATTTGCCCAGTCTTATTTAAACAGAGCGTATCGTGTCATGAGTCCTAGTCTTCAGATCTTATTTCATACATAGGTGGTGCTGTAATACTTTCTAATGAAGCCTAATACTGTCCAAGTTTGATAGTATAGTTAGAATTTCAATTCGGACGCCAGAGGGCGTTTGACAATTTTGGAATCGGGATGGTAAAAAACAAAATATGCATGATGACATAGAGTAATATAAGATTTAGGTGTGCACACTGAAATATGTGATGTGACAAAAAGTTGATCATCGCAAAAGGTATTGTCGCAGTACCACATCTGGTATGTTTGGCTATATGGCCACATTCAAATTATGTACAACCCGCGGGCAGTGGTGGCGTTCCTTGTTAGGCCATCTGACTGAAAGTGTAAGCCACGGCACCCAAGCCGACGGATAGAGCGCCCCACGCCCAAGTCGGGATCCTCGCCATGATGCCTGAAGCACGGGAGCCACTGGTGAAAGAAGCCCTGACCACCCTGCCTTGTAGAGGCTGCGGAGGGCGGTAGTTGTTGAACATCTTGTCCAATCCGCTATTGGTCTCCCATAGCAAGGTCCTCAGAGCAGCCAGCTGGCACAAGGGAAAAGTACAACATTTTTATGGCCAGGGACTTAGGTCAAAGGTCCCAGAATCGCATTTCCTGTGTTCTCTCCCACTATATGACATGTCTGGTAGCGTCCCTAAGTGGGTCAGTGGGAAAATGCATTATTGCAAAATGTAATTTCAGGACATGTAACGTTACCTGTTCCACAGAAACCTCGATAGGTTCCTTCATGACGATCCAGGTGACACTCTCGTACAGAGGAGGCGTGGTCAGCGACCCGAGGTACGTCCAGTAGTCACGACGGGCTGTGGACAACACAAAACACTACGGTATTGCGGTACTCAACTGCTCATCTTTACCTCCATGAAAACGGAGGTATTGTTATTACAGGTCTGCGTAGCAAAACCTTTGTTGGATCCGTTGGCATTGTAATGCACGTGTGGTGGCCGCCATCTTGTATTGTGACGTCACAGGGTCGCCATACCATTTTTTGGGAGTGTTTTTTGGGGTCGCTAGCGTTCTCTCTATTTTTAACAAATCGGCACACAACTATCACACATTCAACTCAAATAAAAAGAAAAATTCAATACAAATTCATATTTATAAAAAGACCCCGTAATCGCTAAGCTAACATAACAAACCTAAAGTATATGTAGCACAAATACTTAACTCTAGTTAGTTGGTATGTTTGTTTGTGCATGACGGCGCATGAGCGTCGTAATGACACTAATGCACTAAGGTGAAAATCTACTTGCATACATTTATGCATGTAAGATATATATACACCAGCCTTACCGTGCATTTCGTCAGAAAATAGAAGCTAGGAGTATAGAAACGTTGTAATTGTGCAGGACATGTCTGTATGATAGGAAATGATGCACTGCAATAGTATAAAACTAACTTTGAAATTAACGCAAATGTTTCAAGTGTTACTAAGTACATATGTATCAGATTTATACTGAGACACATCAAAGTTTAAGCAGAGTAAAGGATTTATATCTACCTGGCAAAAGACAGCCTGGGTCGAAGTTGGATTTGATTTCCGCCTTGTTCATCTGACAAAGGAAAATAAGGTTTTATAAGTTGGAACGTCCACTACAAAGCTGCAGCAAAGCTATTATCCTTACTCATATATGGTAACAAAAAGTGGACTTCTGTGCAGTATAGAGAAACACGTCAAAACTAGACTATATTGTTAGAATAAGTTTTAAAACGTACAAAAACATAGGTATCATTGTCATTCATTCATACTTGAAATTGTGTCAAGTAAATATCATGAAGTTTCATCTATTTCCACTGGAAGGTCAAAGGGTTGAATCTCACCTTGCCAGGAATTTTCAAGATCAGGTCTGTGATCTGCTTGAAGCCTGCGTGCTCCTTCCCCCTCTGTACGCATGTTGCAGGAAAGGGCGTATTCAGTTGTAGCGTTACTGACGTTCGTAATATTTTAACTGATACAATGAATGAAGTTATTTATTCACAGCCAATGAGTTACAACAGCCGACGTTTCGGTGACTGACTGGTTTTATTTTGCACTGCAGGTAGGTGTCGCTGCTGCATTGTGAAGAATGCGGTCCCAAACGTGACTGTATAGTAGCAGCAACGCCCAGCTGCAGTGCAGAATAGAACGGTCAGACGGTCAAGAAGACCTTCAGTCATTTATTAACCTGATGAAATTATTCATATTCATGCGAATCTGGCAGGCTAGGGCCAACGCTCCTACTGACCTTCAAGAAGACACCAATCACGGCGAGCCCATCAGGCTTGTCCAAGGCCTCAGTGGCTTTCTTGTACTTAGTGTTCCAGTGCACCAGATGGAGCTGGAAATGATGTTATCAAGAGTATATTGCTTCCAGTCCAGTATAACTTTGAAATTGGTTGAAAATACAGTTACCCACATTGAGTATGTTGTGTATTATCCCCATAAAATCCCGATTTTCTTTAAAAATCTACTGCAATTTGAGAGGTCGAAGAGAGTGAAGCACGGTTGTTCTCGTAGCTAGAGGGATATCCTTCATTCCCATACAATTTTTGTTTGTTTCAGAATCATTCCCAGAAGAGACGGTCTCTAGACTTGGGGGGGTGTCAGTCTCGAATCGAGACCCTAGGTAATCATAAACTGGGGTGTGCCCCAAGAAGTATACACAGCAACTTTAAACCTCTAATGAATACAGTTTGTATTTTTTTTTTTTTTTTTTTCAAACTTTATTGACATTTGCATAACATTACATTCACATAACAATCACATAACATTATAATACCTAAAAGTAATTGCGATCAGGCAGTATCGCCTTACGGGGCTATTTCTGTACTATTATTTACCCTGTTCTTAAAAAGTGCAAAGTTTGGTTTTATATTTTTTACATAACATAGGTATATACAGTATTTTGCCAAGAGAATATAATATAAAAGTGTGGCACTGGCCGTACGACGGTAGCATACACCATATACAATCAAATTCTCGTCTAGCTCTATATCTTTCTTTTCATAGCTCCTCCACCAAAGACAGAATTGCTTCCAGAACATTTTAACCTCTTTACAATACACAAAAATATGTACTATAGTATGTTTTTCCTTACAGTTATTACATCGGTCGGTTTTTACTACATTTGTTTTTTTTAACCAGCTGTTTGTAGGTAGGAAATGGTGGATTATCTTGTACTGAAAATATTGTAAATTGGTTTCTTTAGTATACCCACCTCTGCAGGATAGGTGACTCCATCCACGGTGTGTTCCGACCCCTCGTTCTGAAGGTAAGGGCCCCAGTGAGCGTGAAACTGAAGAAGTTTGTAAGTGTCTCCCAGTGGACCGCCGCTGATCTCTGCGCGGAAAAATAAATATTTTAGTTTAGTTAGAAAACTGAAGTAGCCGTTTGGCACCCAATTCCCTATTGGTTCTGTCACAGTCTGCTTGAAGATCTTACGACATCGTACGATGACCTACGACGAATGTGACTGCGCCATAACTTATGTTTTCTCGCAAGCCCATAGAATGTCATCGAACTCGAATATAACAGTTATTCGAATAGACCTCCTCCCTTGAACTCTTGAAAAACGGCCATGGCCGAAGAGCATGTAAACTTTCAAGGTTAGACAAAGGTTGAAAAAGCAAAATAAAAGCACCAGAGCATAAGTACCAGTGAGTTAACAACACCCAAGAAGCACCAAGCAGAGTAAGCCCATGTCTAGCGGTGAAATACGACATAAGATACGGACAACAACAATAACAACGTAAAAATGATCGGATATCATGCAGAGTTAAAAAAAAAAATTATGCAACGTTTCTCACCTGTGCCTTCCCCGTCCACGGAGACTTGGAAGGAGGCTCCGGTGTTAGTGACGCTCTGACAGCAGTTGTTACTGTAGTAAGTCTTCAGAGGATTGTCTGACAACTCCTTGTCAAAGACGGCTTTGTCCGTGACAATGTCGATGGGCGACTGGCGCTGTCCATTGGCCGCCACGGCAAACTGCTCATGCCACGTACTCGGCCCTTTAGGAACATAGATATTACGAGGGGTCGCGGCCTTCCTCGACATTTTTGTGACTTCTAAGATCCTATATGGCTGATCTAGGACGATCCTGTGTGGTGTGCTGATCGCTCAATTCACGGAAATCCCTCGAAAGGTTGTGTGGCAACCAGTACTCTGGTCCACGCCAGATCACTATGCACGGCCGACTCGTCAATGATGTGGTGGAGCGTTCGAGAACTCGTTTGTTCCTTTCTGTCGTCACAGAGACAACTACCGAATGTTAGAGAGCGTTTTGGATTTTTTCTTTATGTCGACACAGAGCCATCTTGGATGTCATAATGCCGAAGTTCTCTGTTTCTGAGGCTCTGGATTGATCATTTTTACGTCATAAAACGTTTCAAAATGTCCCTTTTTCTTTGGGTGGACCACCAGGACCGTTGCAAAAGTTCCAACATTCTGTTTCTTTATCTTTCCCAAGGGACAACTTCATACGTCAGCACACTTTTCAGGGACGCTTTAGTTTTGTTGTGTTGATAAAATACTAACTTGCAAGCGTTTTCTTGAATCATACATTGGGTTCTTGGGATATCATTTGAAGATGGACCTGCCCCCATGGCAGTCGGGTGTGCACATTCTCCTACGCCGAGCCCCGTCTGTGTCCTACCTTGGAAGGCTCAGCTAAAACGGGCTGAGGTTTCCACTTTTGTGGGCGTAGCCTCTAACCAGCTATCAACCAATCAGAGAACCACCTGAATGTTCTATTTGGAGTAAAGCCGATCCTCTTATTGGCTGACAGCTGTTTAGAGGCCACGCCCACAAAAGTGGAAACGCCCACAAACCCGGTTCAATAGATCCTCCCCAAGGGATATTGGAGAAGCCACGGACGAAGCTCTGTGTAGGAGCAGGTGTAGGTCTGTAGTGTGACATATCTACCGTTACATTATCACATATGGTATCAGAAATTATTCCTTCAAATATCTTACACAGCAATATCCCGGGTAGTCACGTGAACGTTTAATCAGAGCAGCTTGGCATGTATGTTTGCTTTCACATTGCAGAGGGTCATATTGCAGAGCCAAGAATTCTTCCACAAACTGGTAATTCAAAACTACAAGTCCACATTGTTCGATGTTTGGCTCCATAACTTGATACCTTTCGTCAATTCTTATGTAATGTTACATACTTGTAACGCAGAGTTTCTATACCAGGCCTTTACGTAGATATAAGTATCTGTCCGTAAGTACATATAGGTCTTGTTATCTGTATACATCACATACATCGTATGCATTGGTACTTTTATGTTTTGCATAGGTTCTACCGTAGTACTCTTTAAAAGGGACATAAACTAATTAGAATTTCCATTTGTTCTCCGAGACTGTGGCAAGTTGGCTTAATTAGCAATGACTCAGTCGTAGTAATAAAATGTAATTTACATAAAAATGTTGATGATTGCATACATGATGCAGAGTCATATACTGGAATGTGTACATTCATTCCTCGTCGCTTTGGTAGAATAAAATAAAAGTCCAGAGCACATTGTTACATTACTTGGCATTTAGCGGGGTGCATGGCACTTACGGGTAACTTTTTCGTGACGAGAAATATGATAACGATTAAAAAATTGATCATCTCACAGATCTGTAAAAGTTTTGTTACAGGTACAAGACGATAACACATCGAGGTAGAACCAAAAGTGAGAGAATACGCCAACTTATATAACTGCAACTAAAGTAGAACCCGCAAGATGGCGTTTCTTTGTAGAGGGCATTTCTCATAACCAGCGTTTGGTTCGAATCATAGAGACCGTTAGGATGGTGCCTACGCCGATGGCCAGTGCACCCAAAATAACAGCCGGGATTATATCCTCGATACCGGCTTCTTCAGTATAAGAAGCCCTGACCAGTCTGCCTTGCAGAGGCTGCGGAGGTCGGTAGTTGTTGCACATCTGGCCCTCTCCGCTAGGGGTCTCCCATAGTAGGCTCCTCAGTGCACCCAGCTGAGGTAAAAAGGTACGGTTTAGATTCACATCACGCCAGCAGAACTTTTAGCTTTGCACCTTGTCTCTGCTTTTGACAGGCTAAAAAGTCGAGTTTCAAACTAGGTTCCTAAATGCAGGTTTTGCAGTGCCTCGCCCAGGTGAGGATTTGCAATTAAAACCGGGCAATCAGCCAATCAGAGAATAGGCTTTACCTAAAAAGACATTTAGGCGATTCTCTAATTGGCTGACAGATGGTTGGACGCCACGCCTGCAAAAGCGGAAACCTCAGCACGGTTTAGCAGAACCTCCCCAATGTATGTTGCATAGGCCGCGGACGGGGCTCTTTGTAGGAGAATGATAACCAGACTTTTGCACTTCAAGACACTTAAAACCATGTACCTGTTCTGCAGAGACCTCTACAGGATCCTTCATGACGATCCAGGTGACGCTTTCAAACAGCGGAGGTGTGGTCAGAGACCCGAGGTACGTCCAGTAGTCGCGCTCAGCTGTCAACAACACCAAACACTAGTAAGTACTGGCCACACTCATCTTTCTTAGGGTCTTTTTACCACACTGTCTTTGATATAGTATTTAATTCTTGCATCTAAATTTATTCAATCCGTCGTAAGAGACAGGTGTACAACACAGGTTTTCGTTCATGCCTTCCTTTATTCTACGGCATCCAATCGTACGACGACCTACGACGAAATTGACCGCGCCATTAATGATGGCAATTCTTAGAGATAGATACCGTCGTTATTGTTTCTCTCAAAGGACGTAAGATGTAACTCTTGCGTTCTTTGAGAGAAACACATCATGTAATGTATTGTGAAACACAGTTTACGACTTTGGGAGGGACATATTTACCTGGCAGTAGACAGGCTGGGTCGAACTTGAACTTTATGTCCACCTTGTCCGTCTGTCAAGGAATCATCGCAAATATTTCAATAATACTTTCAAAGATGAAGCACAAAACACCAACGTTTTTTTCTAAATTCCTGTGATCTATAGCCACATCATTACAGACGCCCATTTGGATCAAAGGTATTTGGCTGTTCTGAATGTAATTTCTAGGAGCTATACTTATACATATTTATACATTGTATAAACAGTAATGCAAAGTTTGAAACAACAAAAACGTTTGAAACTGGTGTGGTACGCCGAAGGCCGGTTACACCGGCTATACAGATGCAGAAATTTCGTCTTTCATTATTGGGTTCTTTATCCACAAAGTGCATGTTTTTGTTTTAAGAACAACAACAAGCTATCCAAAATACATCCTACGCAGAGCCTCGCCTGCGGCCTATACAATATACTAGTACCTAGGGGAGGCTCTGCTAAACCGGGCTGAGGTTTCCACTTTTGTGGGCATGGCCTCTAACCACCTGTCAGCCAATCAGAGAATCGGCTTTACCCACAGAAAACGTTCTCTGATTGGCTGACAGCTGGTTATAGGCTATGTCCACAAAATTGGAAGCTCTGCGTAGGTACGGTTGGTTCACGGGGAATAGCTTACCTTACGGGGAACTGTGGAGAACAAGTCTGTGATTGGTTTGAAGCCTGCATGCTCCTCCCCCATCTGTTTACATGTTGCAAAGAACAACAACAACAAAACATGAATTCACATATTCTTGATGCTTTTAATTGAAATATTGTACCCGAGTAAAAAATGGCTGACTGATGAATGGCTTCCGTAGTTTTCAAAATGGAACCTTTAGATCATGATTATACAAGCCTGTATGAGCGTTAACGATAAAAGATATATATTTTTTCTACACAGTACGCAAACGGACTGACCACACTACTGACCGTAAAGAAGATACCGATCACAGCCTGGCCATCAGACTTGTCCACAGCTTCCGTCACATCCTTGTACTTCGTGTTCCAGTGAACTAGGTGAAGCTGAAAAAAGATATGAAATACTGCCCACTTAATACTGGGTAACGTATCTAAGGGCCCTGTCACACGTATATTCAAGGGCGCGTAAGTTGCGCATCAACATTTTTATTTTATTTCAGTAAGGTTTGCGGGGAGAAAGTTGTTTTCCACTTTGACCCACCGTTGTGCAGCCTAGTGATCGAAACTAGGAAATCGCTTATTCGGCTGCAAACTTAACCTAAACCCAAAACATGTTAATACGGAACTCATGCGGGCTTGTATATACGCACAAGTCTGACAGGGGCTTTAGAAACGGAATCACTAACGGACCTTAGATAGTCAAATAATTCTATTATCTTAGCACGAAAGTTCATCTGAGTTGGTAGATTACATCATGGAGAACTAAAACAATTCGCCGATACACCAACGTTCTTTCAACGAGGACGGGCGATATCGACTTCCAACAACCTTTGACCCATTGCTGACGTCACACGGCCATAAAGTCACGTGTCGACAGCGTTTGGATGAGATTCCTGAAGAGGACTGAGCGATTCCGTCGAAAATTCCGGTGAGTCAATTTTCTGAGTTGGCGAACAGTTCAGATTCTCCATAATTCTATTATCATATTCGTCGTAGCAGTGACATGCTTGTCTTGTATACCCACCTCTGCAGGGTACGTGACCCCGTTGACGGTGTGTTCAGACCCCTCGTTCCCGCCGTGACCCCAGTGAGCGTGGAACTGGACAAGTTTGTAGGTGCTGTCAAGAGGACCGCCACTGATCTCTGAGGGGAAAATATATGGACCGACGATCAATGAAAGGACGGTGCCAGGGCACCTGAACAAAACCTAATGTTCATGATACTAGAATTTTATTTTCCTACGCAGACCCTCGCCCACGGCCAATACAATATACAATGTTAGCCTCCCTTGGAGTCCTTCCCACTAGCGACTTTTCAACTTCGGTCACAGGCTCACAGCGTTTACGGGGCCTCAAGCAGATACGACCCCCCGGCCAAAGAACCTGGACCCGATAAGTTGAAAAATCGCTAGTGGGAACAAGGACATTGGTGGGAAGGACTGCAACGGGGGCTAATATACCGTGGGGAGCGAGGCTCTGCTAGACCGGGCTGATGTTCAATTTTTGTGGACGTGGCCTCTAGTTCTAAGCCAATCAGAGAATCGCGTAAATGGTTTCTTTAGATAATTAAAGCCGATTGTCTGATTGGCTGACAGCTGGTGGAAACCTCAGCCCAGTTTAGCAGAGGTGTATTGTATAGGCTGTGGGCGAGGCTCTGCGTAGGTGAATGCGATGTCACGTACTCACCAGTTCCTGCCCCATCCACGGCGACTTGGAAGGAGGCCCCGGTGTTTGTGACGCTCTGACAGCAGTTGTTGCCGTAACTGATCTTCAGTGGGTTGTCCGACAATGTCTGGTCGAACTCGACTTTGTCTGTGGAGATGTCGATGGGCGACTGGCGCTGTCCCTTGGCCACCGGATACTGTTCGTGCCACTTGCTCGGACCTGGGGTGTAGATAATACAAACAGCAGTGATAACAAACGAACTTACTACTTCGCAAAGGTACGTACTGTTCTAGAGGTACGGCACTGCTGTACAATGGGCTGATCGTAAGCTGATCGCGCAGTTCACAAAACCCCATCAAGTGACACACTGTTAATATGGGAAAATCCAGTGCAGTAGACGATACATACGTCACAAGGCACGACCGACATGAACATTATGTTTGTTTGTTTGTTTGTTTGTTTTATTAAGATCTCCATTATGTAACACTTGACCGATCCTGACTTTCCTTCACAACTTGGCATGGCTATTAGCGGTTCGTCCAATGAGAGAGCGGCTACATCCGTCAGATATTTGCATTTTTATGTTTCTATTTTGCATTTCTACCTTTTGACAGAGGTGGCCTGGGCTATGGGATCGGTCTATAGGGTGTTCCTGTACATATTTGCCACGACGAAGCACTTACAGGGACTTCTGCAGAATCCACAAATCTCTATGCTGTGCACTGCTTACCTTGGCCATAGTAGTTCCACTCCGCGCAATGCCGGGAAACACTCTCAGACTGGTGTATATCATCATGTTTGGTCGGGAGTTTGTCATCTCGGGGAGAACAACTCGCCGGCATTTTTGGAGACTCCTAGTACCTCATCTGAAGCCAAGAGAGGGCTCACATAGGTCAGACGTAGCCTGTGTTTACACATTGTCAAGCTAGGAGCGCGATTTGTCAGGCTAGGTCAGACGTAACGCCCACCTTTTACATCATAAGGCAGAGAAGCATTCTCTCGAGTCTGTGCACTTCCTAGTCCTGGTTCCCTCCCATATCCTGACTATATGAAGCCTGGCAGGCAGCAGGGTATGGGGATATCTACCCTAGACTAGGATCATACGTAATTGACCTGTCACAGGACCTCACTTGTAATGTCATTTAGTACTCATATTACACTCATATGAGGGCCTGCATGGGGGGGTCCCGACAACGCTCTACGCTAAATTTGGAGGGCCGGCTACGTAATACGCTAAATTCAGAAAGCCTCCCTACGCTCTACGCTAAATTCAGAAAAGCCTCCCTACGCTCTACGCTAAATTATGGAGTGGTCGGCAACGCTCTACGTAAAATTAAAACGGCCGATTACGCTCTACGTAAAAGGGGCATGCAGGCCCTCTCATATACATCCCTATAAACAATCTCAGTCAGTCAGTGAATGATGCACTATGAAGTCCTTATCGAGCAATGGGTACGTAGTAAGGCTACTGTCAAGCTGTCTATATCAACGGTGACTTCGAGAATACATGTACGTGGTACAAACCCTACTAAGTTAGCCCCCACACTTATCACTGCAATCATCATCAGATGATATTATACCGGTAATCAGGACAAGGCTACAAAAAGTAGGTCAAACTCAGGTCACTCGCAGGGGGGGAAATGATACCATCCCATGAACCCTCAATACACATCCAGTAATACACACCCACAGATGGCTGACTGTGAGCAAGAAGCATATAGACTTTTCATGTTGCTTTTGATATTGCAGCAACCGGTACAATTTGAGCATTAGATTTTCTTCTCTTGAACTGTCAAAAGACTTAAGTAGTCCATGAGACTGTCTGACCTTTGTAATTTGTGCACAACTTTCTAAATTGTGTCACAAACACTTGCAGACGATTGTACAAATATACACCACAAATTCTGTGTCCAAACTTGACCAAACTGCAGTGTTTTTCTGAAAACACTGTTGATTGATGATACTATACTGCTTGTGCATCAGAAAAACCAAAATGCACCAAAAAGCACCCATGGGAAAGTACAGAAAATCATATTTGATATTGTTTTTGTAATAATTGTAGACAAACATAATTTTCTGTTCTTTCCCATGAGTGCTTTTTGGTGCATTTTGGTTTTTCTGATGCACAAGTAGTATGATATCATCAATCAACAGTATTTTCAGAAAAACACTGTAGTTTGGTCAAGTTTGGACACAGAATTTGTGGTGAATATTTGTACAATGGTCCGTAGGAGTTTGTGACACAATTTAGAAAGTTGTGCACAAATTACAAAGGTCAGACAGTCTCATGGACTACTTAAGTCTTTTGACAGTTCAAGAGAAGAAAATCTAATGCTCAAATTGTACCTGTTGCTGCAATATCAAAGGCAACATGACAAGTCTATATGCTTCTTGCCCACAGTCAGCCATCTGTGGGTGTGTATTACTGGATGTGTATTGAGGAATCATGGGATGGTATCAAATCTCCTCCTGGGTCACTCGCTAGTGTGGGAATAATGCCTCACCGATGCGATGTCCCTCACCACGTCGAAATGCCAGCTGTTGTCAGTACATGGAGGAACATGCAGGTATAACACATGGCCAATAGACGGAGGGTTATCTAGAGACTGTCTGGTCTACCACCCACACATATCTTTGGGGTTTACATAAGGATTATGAACTCAAAAATCAGCAGAGCAGATTCGATTTCAGCACAGGAGAAGCGGGAAACCCTTCAGGTTAACCTTTACCCTGTGACGCGGCATGACGTAAGTACATGGTCACGCGTCCAGGGAGACGTATTGTGACGTCATGCCTAGATAGGGAGGACCCAGTAAGTTGAGTAACGAATGAGATCGTAGGGGTGATGATGGAAGGGAAATACATATATTTGTATCAACCTAGATGTGGTTATACCCCTATGTGGGTCACCATGTAAAAAGCCATATGAACGCCATGTGATCATATATACCGAGAAAAACGGAAGGTTAAAATTACTAGAAGGACAAATCAAAACGAGTCTGAATGAAAAAATCTTGTGAAAATCAAATTACGAACACATACTGTTTTAAATTTGAAGACCAATGTTAGTAACTGATAGATATCTTGGCTCCTGTACCGTGATAACTTTAAGTGTTAGTACCTCCTTGGTTTCACAAATATTTCAGCGTTGCTGGGTTTCGCTATCCTTTATCTCTTTATCAGTCCAGAAACATGACGTTATCTTTTAAAGCATGCATTGCAAATTACTGTATTCACGATTAACATTGATAGTCCGACTTCTGGTATGTTAGCGACAATACCTGACGCATGTGGTGCAAAGAGCCAGGGGTCATAAATTGCCAGACGTTAATCAACAGTGTAATTATATACTCCGCGTGCATGTAAAGCTATTCCAGTCCTGGGAAAATTTACAATGTTTTCAGATGCGTTATCTTACCACCATGCAATGTTATGTACAACCGATAAGGGTACATAGACCAGCGTTTGTCTATCTGGCTCTCTGTCTGTTGGTCACCAAGATAACTCAACAATAGCTGGATGGATTGGCTGTGGATTAGACATAATTAGATGGAAATTGTGCAAATAGTGTTCATTTGCATAATTAATGAGGAAATTATATAACTCCAACGCGTTCCATGATAGGGCTATTCAAGCATGTGACATTCGTAAGCGATAAAGAGAGGAACATAGGCAAATATGAATTATGCAAATAGAACGTAATTTGCATAATCAATGAGAAAATGATATTACATAGACGCCGTTAATGACGGGCAGTTGAAGTTAAGGTGACCACCATTAGACATAATTTATGCAAATCAGGATCTCATTCGCATAATTAATGAGGAAATGCTTTGCATGGATAAGACATTCATATTTTGACCAACTTGTGTTTTTCGGGTAGAGAAGATTATATCGACTGATATAATATATGCATGAGGCCATTATTTGAATGATCAGTAAGAACCATTTATAATACGTCACTCGAGAAGGATCGTTGTTGTTGTTGTTGTTGATGTCCGTGCTTTAAGTCTATTTTTCCGGTAGACACGGACTCGTCTAAATGCTTTACGTAGATAAGACTTTCATATTTTGAACAACTTCTTCCGGTAGAGATGATTGTATCGACTGATATAATATATGCATGTGAAGATTATTTGCATAATCAATAAGAAACACTTATAATGCAGTACGTCACTCAAAAAGGTTAACATGACTTGACGAAGATGTGAGATCATCGTTGTTGTTGTTGATGTCCGTGCTTGAAGTCTATTTCTCCGGTAGACATGGACTCAAGGTGAGATCATGGAACTCTAATTTGTATTCAGACTGCTTCTCGTCGCAACCGCGCTAGCGGTCAATACAAAGTCATCTCGACCGCTGGTAGCACCATGTGACGGCATGTAGAGTATGTCAGGGATGGGGGCCGTGTGATCCGCGTATTATGATTGTTGCCGTAACCTCAGACATGTAACCTTAACACCCTGCCATGGGCATGGCGGATATTTCGGCACAGATATTTGTCATCGGCTCAAATGACATCACGAGGAGACTAGTGTCACAGTGATGGGTCCTTTTGCAGCTGCTCATGCTATTTTCACCTCTGCATGATTCCCAATAACTAGTGATAAGTATCATATACATCCTACCAACTACACCGACGATATCCGGCTACAACATACCACTGAGTCGAACCGAGAGGCACAGACAAGATTTCATTCCTTGAACTCTTACAATGATGAAGGAGTATTAGCTACAACAGAATACAATCGACTGTCATGTTTTTGCCAGTACATAGTTTTTAGATGTTCCATGTTAAGTTTATTAATGTGTATTCGTCCATTTTAAAGTATTAGTGGATTTTAAATTATACTGCATATACCCATCTGATTTCAATGATAAAGAATGTATAATGCTCTGATAACAACTTGCAAACGGATGAGTTACTGTCACATGCCGTCTTTCCAACTCGATTCAGGTTATTACTACAGAATAACTACTAGTACTACTGCGATGCGGTATGATAAAATTTAAAGTTCATGTAAAAGTATTTAATCTATATTATTATACTACATCGGTGAGTGTTAACCATACATGTCTAAAAATATATTTTTTCTGAATAATTTCAAAATTAAAATGTACCAATAAAAGAAGAACACCGGACAGTATCTAAGATATCTTGGACGTGCCAACGTTTTACATGTCTTCTTTGCGATAAAAAAATCGTTTGCAATAATAAGACAACTAAGATATTGTAAAAAAAAAAGTATTTTTGGACGCTAGACGCTCCTCGCTAAGAATGGCAACTGCAAGCGATAGATATCTGGGATGGTCTGTCTGAACACTTGAATTTACTATCCCTACTGCATGTTCGCCCTTGGTCAAGTCTATATATGTGTATGCATGTGTCTATGTCTGTGTAGAATCGCATTCCGTCGTTCTCTAAGCCCCTAGATCCTAAGGTTAAAAAGACCCCCATTAAAGAGGCTAGTCAAAAACTATTGCAAGTAGACTCTCCATAGATTGTGTTGAGTATAATAGCAGGTATGTATCCAGGTTGACAATCTTGACCTAGCTGTTGGTGGGACGAGGGTTGTGAAGTTGATTATGTTCGACGGACTGTACGCACGCATGCCAATACAAATTGCTTTCGGTGACAATTCATTCTACATTTATAGCCTGTCTTATCGGGTGACCTGTCTCAGAAATGCTTGCACAGCTCAGCATTCGAACCACCGTGGATGTGTAAACGTATTTTAATTTGTCTCCCTCTAAACAATTTGGTAAGATTACATGTACTGTGTATTCAAACCGTGGATATGCGAACCAGAAATACAGTAAGATCCTGTATCCATGTTGGCGCCATTTAACGTTAGTACGTGTAAAGATTTTTACGACAACGAGTATATTATATCACGCCATCCAATGTCTGGGCAAAAGAATTTTCCGGATGATGAGAAGTATACCGTAGTGCCTCAACAGTCCCTTGTATGTGAGGTGCGTTCTTAAACGTGCAAATAGCATTTGCCACATTGTAATATCGTGTCTTATTCTGACACGTAAGAGTCATCAGTGTCCCCATTACCTCACCCTCAAACTGGACCTCTGGGAAGAGTAAGGTTAGAATAAGGATATTCGGATTGATTTATAGATGAATAGCACAGTGGGGTACTTCCACAGACAGCGTGGTCAGTATCGATTATCAATCTCGCACGTACCTAGGCCTAAATAGGGTTTCACAGCCACACGGGGCCGTCTGAAGCCCCAATTAAGGTTTGTCCTGACTCAGGCCATCGCTTGATACGGCAGGCAAGGGATGAATGGTGGAAAAACGAGTAGCCAATGCAAAGGTGTGTGTGTGTGCGTGTGTGTGTTTTTATTAAAGGTGGTCAATGTAAAATGTTCTGGATTACAAATGTCTATATCAATGATGTAATCATAGGCACATTTTAGCACATTTGCGTCATCATTTGATATTTCCTACAAACAGTTTGCCTTTTTTGGGTTGTACTGAATAAATATTGATGTAAACAAATCGGCAGCTTTTCTGCATGTTCATATGACACAATGACGTCACAGTTTTCACACCATGAATATCGCTATGCAAGGCAATAGGGTTGGTTCAAGTAACTGTGTAAAGCAATAACCAGAAAACTGAACATAATCCTATATATCCTACATTGCGAACCTTAAATTAAAGGACATATATAATTGGTTTTTCATTGTAACTTGATGCCCTGTTATAAAAACAAGCGACAATCTTCAACATACCATATATTACTCTCCAATCAGAGGAGGGGTTTCGACTGGTTTTTGACGTGTTTCTAGGCGTTTTTGTCGAACTTTCTACTCTGTCATGTTTTTTTTGGGATAAAATACTTTGTCATGTTTTAAAAAAAACAAAAAAACATGACAAAGTAGAAAGCCCGAAAAAAACGCCTAGAAACACATCAAAAACCAGCCGAAACCCCTCCTCTGCTTGGAGAGTAACCATGTATAATTTTCTAATCCTATGAAGCTCTTTAACAGAAAGAAAATTCGTATTCCTACCCATACCCAAGTATTGTAGTCATCATATCGATTCGAAACTTCAGCCTTTCTGATGAATGAGAATAGGACGCGAAGCCATAGCACGGCGCATGTAGGGGAGAGCCTATTGTTAAGCAAGTATCTAGTTACAGGTCGACCGTGTTTGTATAAGGGTTTTCTAAATTTACGCTCTAACTATCCCAAAGAGAAACGTGTTCGGCGAGTCGGTCGTGCCTTGCTGAGTTGTGTCGGGTATTCCTCTTTGGTGGCATCCATTTTGGCAACACGATATTCAGTATTGGTTTGCAAATTTCTCGCCTTCAGTTCAGAGCAATGTGTGTTGTACGAAATTGGATTCGTTGAGTCAGCCACGCATTGAATGTTTTGTATACCGTCCGATACTCGCATTTCAAAGCTAGACATGTGAACATAACCATAGACGGTTAGCAGTATGTTTAGCCTGGATGCCATTCCCCCAATCTCTAACATATCTATATAGTTTGATAGATATGTTAGAGATAGATAGATAGATAGATATGTTAGAGATCAGCGGGGCCCCAAACGATAGATATGTTAGAAATTGGGAGTCTGGCATCCAGGCTGCAGTATGTTGGAGTCAAGCAATATCAACCACTGCCCCAGCATAGGCCCCGTATACTGTCTGTGTTACTAACGCTATTAACATTCTATGCATATAGCGTGAACGCCGTTTGGGCGTCCTTAAGCAAGGTTATTTTGACCCTTTTTGATACCGACGTTTATTCTTTTCATGCACGACCCAGTTAGCTGTATCCATGTTTCCGTATAATATGGCCTGCACAGCATTATATTATTAATCGGGCCTGCACCTAGTAACCAGCGAAATAACCATATATTCACGGTTTGATTAATATTGGGTCATGAACAGTTGCCGCGCTACCTGCACGCAAACGACGCTACGCTTAAAACAAACAGTCTGGGCCGGCTAAACAGCTGGCTGTAGCAAACATGACCCGCATACGGGTCACTGAAAAGCACAATTTCCATGTAGAACAAGAGAATACTAACCATTCTGTTGTCCGTACCCCCATGCTGGGCTGGAAGGCATGACGACCTTAATGCCACTGGCGTGCCGGCGACTTCAGGTGTCTGACGCTCCGGATTTCAGGTGTCTTCTAAGACTCGCTAAATACCGTGTTTCAAACAGCTGTAAATGCCCACGTGAGGCTTGATAGCAGTGACTGAGTTGGTACAATATGTCGCGCCATCCACCGGCGTAGCAGCAACACGCCAACTTGTCCGCTGGATAAAAACTGACCCAGTTTAAATGCAAGGGAAGTCGTGACTGCAGCGGGACGGTACCATTTCTATTTAGGGGGAGGGCAGGATTTAGTGCAAGTCTAAAGATTCTTCATTTCGATTCCAGTTCTACATCATTCCGCCTAATGGCGCTCCTAGGACGCACTGGTCTGTTTACAGTGGTTCTAGTTTGATTCGGGTGGTACAGAGGAGAGAAGCTGTTGGTCAGTGGTGTGTTGTCCTGGAACCCCCCTCAAAAAACAAGGCAGTTGAAAACAGTTCTCTGGTTTCACTACTGCAGGAGTAAAATCTCTTGTGGTGTAACGTTTATATGAGTTGTAAAAGAAATTATGACATCATTTGCATTTTGTAATGAGACAAAATTATTTGGCGAAGCAAGGAGGTGGACTTCATATAATCTTTAATGTGCAGTTTTATAGCAATGGGAAGAAGAGGCAAAACATTTGGAATGTTTGATGTCATCTTTGACAATCAGCTGGCTAATTACCAACAGTGTAATAAGGCAATTCATCCCTCAATATTAATGTGCTCAAAGCAGGGTTATAATATCATTTGCACCACTGTTAATATGTTACGAGTGACATTTTGATAACAATAACTATGGTGACATCTTTTAAAACAAAGACATCGTTACACAGTTTAGTTGCGGTTACACAGCTCACCAACAATACATGTAACGTTGGGTAACATAAATTCGTGGGGTACTTAAAGTCGGGATTTTTCGAAAACGGGGTATTTAGGGATATGTGCTAGATGCAACATCAGTAATACCGCTAGAAATGCAAACTTGACAGACTAACACATTCAGAACACTGTCTGAAAAGCTTCGATAACCATGCATTAGAAGTTGGCTACGTCAAAAACTCTCCGTCCCTTATTGACAGAGTCTGGGGGCTTCGTGGGAGACTCACACTGCACGGTTGTTCGCTGGTTTATAAGACAAATGTCACATCTCCTGCCTGCTAAACACAATTATTTACAAGACAACTTATTACAATCTCTTTTGCTAACCTGCAACTGGACTCTAAGTGTGATCAATCATCAAAACTCCTCTTTGTTGCTACAACCTACGGCACGTGTATTTTCCTGCCGCCATATTGTTACCCAGAATCATGTCGTCAAGCAGACGACAAAAGGTTTGTGAGGAACACTTTTTTGTCTAGATGTTGCGTGTGATAGTGGACTGAAGACGATATTTTCCTCAAAGTTTGCTCCTAACACAACAAGGAACACATGGACATAGTAGTATAACCATTGCTACGGCATCCAGCTAACGCCCCGATGAATAATGTACACGTTGCCATGACGGTGGGGATCGACTTTGAGTGACGTTCTACCGACTCAACAAACGGGATGTTAGCAAAGGCCTGATGTGTGCGGTGCGGCCGTTTTTTCGTGTATTTTTTTTACTTGGACACGTCTATATCCATAGCACTCTCCTCAAGCCAAGGATGGAACGAATAGCTGCTGTATAAAATGTGATACGCGGTAAGATATTCAAGACGAATCTTCTCTCCCGAATTAATGTGCCCCCCTGTCCGACAGCACCGTAATTGTGCGTGCGGCGGACGGTAGTTTCAAGTTGAAATATTATGGTGTCAGCACGACTAGAGACAAAATCTACCATATATATGATTAGTGCAAAGATAGTACATGATACTGACAGAATAATAGAAAAAAAGGATGGTTTATTGTTCTGCTAGATTGATTTCAGTCAACCATTATCGGAAAAATCCCGAATTTAGGTTACCCAACGTTATATGCATCTAAATTCACGACTTTGCAACACCGTTTCCACCTGACACCACAAATATAGCAAACACAATATCTTTGCTTTTCAACACCCTTTCAAACAATGTTATCTTCATAGAACAGAAAGATACTTAGGTCACCCATAGTATCATGAAAGACGTCCGACATGTATGCTCAGAATATTATTCACTGACTCTGTTCATTGTTTTGAAGCAGGTAGAAAAATAGCGAGCTAGGAACGCTGATATTTCGATAAATAGCCTTCACCAAAGATGAATGAAACCCTGTATTAAAAGGTGGCGTTCCTGTAGTAGAAGACAATTATGTGTTTCACATTGACCAGACTCAAGGAGTGAGGCCATCTGACTTGATTGTATGTATGGATGACATCTGTGTGTGCATCAATATTCGTCCATTTCAAAATTGACGAACAGGGGGGGCCTGTTCTGGGTCTTTCCTCCTGTTTAGGTAGAGCTGACCACCCTGCCTTGCAGAGGCTGCGGAGGGCGGTAGTTGTTGAACATCTGGTCTTCTCCATCTGGGGTTTCCCACAGCATCATCCTCATATAAGCCAGCTAACACAGAAAAAAGGACACAGCATAAAATGATTTATAGTCAAAACTGTCAAGAAGACCACTAAAGGGACCAATAAAATCTGGTCTATGTGGACAGGTGGTCACTATGGATTCTATGGAGTCTCCATCAAAGTGCAAAATAGAAACATAAAAATGCAAATAATTGACGAACATGCAGCTGCTCTCTCATTGGTCAAACCGCTAATTGGTTGAACTGCTAATTGTGATGGACAATCAGAATCGGACTATTTGACTTTCCCAATTTGCCAACATAAGTTATAGGCCATTACCTGTTCCGCAGAGACCTCCACAGGATTCTTCATGACGATCCAGGTGACACTTTCGTGCAGAGGAGGTGTGGTCAGGGACCCGGGGTACGTCCAGTAGCCACGACGGGCTGTGTACAATACAAGGCAATACAATACAAGGCATGAGTCCAACAAGCTTTCATGTGAAAGTACAGGCAATGTTTCCACGTCACTTTGCCATAGTTTTTTTCTGCACGTATCCCTAAACAGAACAGCAGCAATGTGTTTCATTCAATGTCATGTGCGGTTTCATGTTTTGCCTCTTCTGATACACTGTAGATTTGCTGTGGTTAGAGACTAAGGATAAACTGTATATATCTATATGCAAGATAACAGATAGGCTATACAGATACAGATACAGAAGTAGGAACATATCTACCTGGCAGAATCCAGGATGGGTCATAGTTGCAGCAGACGTCAACGTTGTCTCCCTGTCAAAGGAATGGCACAACATATTTCAGTAATCAGGATATCAGTGGAAGGTACCAACAATGGTTTAACTTAAAAAGTCAGTTATGTACATCTGCAGCATGCATAGATCTACATAACATGTATAGTCTGATGGTTAGTGACCTCTGGACCGAGAGGTTGTGAGTTCCAACCCCGGCTGTTGCTGCTAACCCAAGCATTCATGCTACTGGAAAGGGTCGCAGTCCTTAGGACGATATGTTAACCATGGTCCACTGTTCGTTATGGTTGTCGACAACAGATGGAGGGATTTCTCCAGTACAATGAACCTGTAAATACTGTACATTATAAGTGCCTGTCTTCTCTGTCACAGCCAGTGGACAAGTGGCTCCTCGGTGAGCCAAACTTGCTCGAGATCATTCACTAAATTTTCTTCTTACAGGAAATTCAAAAGGGCAAGACTCACCTTGTGCGGAATCTTGGCGATCAGGTCTGAGATCGGCTTGAAGCCAGCATGCTCCCTCCCCCTCTGTATACACAATTCACAATTGATTAAGTAATGTTGGTGGTTTTTGATTACCAGAATACATGATTGTGATAAACTCTGAGCTAGCTGGAAATGCACATCTATTGAAGAATTAAAAAGTTCTGCTAGGTTGACGAGAGAACCATCTTCCAGAAGCTATACATTATGATACATCACAATATTATTGTACAAACGATTGTACAGCAAATCTTACGTGTCATACTATGAATCATGGTTCTTTTTTCACTTCTTTTGTGGAGACCTCTCCACCACAAATTTATGACACCCCAAACATGAGTACACATCATGATCAAGACCTGTGCCTCACCAGTGAACCTAAGACATACTGACCTTAAAGAAGACACCGATCACGGCGAGTCCATCAGGCTTGTCCACAGCTTCACTGATGTCATTGTACTTAGTGTTCCAGTGAACCAGATGGAGCTGCAAAGAAACAACAGATTTGAAAAGACAATAGAAAATTAGAATCTGCAACCAATTTGCTACTCATTATGACAAAACCAAAGATTGCATAATATAGAAGAGAGTTTACTTTTTCTCTATTTTCAAACTAAACGGTCACTGCATATTCAGGGACAAGTTGTAATATAGGGCTATCAACATTTCCACACTAAAATTGACCCAAGTTTTAAAAGATCACACAGTACAAATTGCTAAAAAAGGGCCTGTTTGCATGTAAATCCAATTTAGTCCTGACTTTGATTGCCGACATACAATTTGATAAGCTATTTGAGCAATAATTTATGTTTAAAAAAAACTTTGTGTTTGAAATTTGCTGCCCGAATGCCAGCCTTTTTAGCTTCAGTATGCTCTTTCAGTCGCTTCCCTAGCCCAGGAAGCGACCAAGATAGCATACAAAGACTTGAAAGGCTGTCATCCAGGCCATGTGATTTGTGATGAATATGTAACTACAACTCAAACTTCTGTATACCGACCTCTGCAGGGTATGTGCTCCCGTCCACGGTGTGCTCAGACCCAAATTCCTTACGATAAGGGCCCCAGTGAGCGTTGAAGTGGGCAAGTTTGTAAGTGCCGTCCAGAGGACCGCCGTTGAGCTCTGTGGGGGAAAACATCATTTCACAATTTTCCAAAGATTGAAGTTACACAGACTTACAATTTGATCATAAAAGTAACTTTTAAACTACAGTTTGCTGGGGTCAGCATTCTAAAATGGTTCCAAGGTCATGCCACTCCTAGCTCTTGCTGTTCTACATCATGCTGGGCTGAACAAGCAAGCCTTTTGAAAATCTAGTGGTGGAAAAAAATGAGAACATTGTATGGTCCTTTGAATTAGCACCATTTTTTATTTGAGATCCTTCTGAAAGCATGGATTCTCTGCATAAGGTACCTGGAGTCTGAATGAACATTGTGTTATCATTGAAGACCACAGGTTACTTTGTTAAATACTTCAAGTACAGGCACTGGTCAGAACCTGTACCTAGACCTCTGTACCGGTACCTGTGTCTCAGATGCTATGTTTATGTACACATCCCTATTTACAGGATAATTCTGTGAACATGCGATCGTAAGGCCGATGACTGGAGTACGATTATAGTCAAAATGTCAAAGTCAAAGATATCAGTGAATTTCACTGATATCTTTGACTTTGACATTTTGACTATAATCTTACTGCAGTCATCGGCCTTACGATCGCATGTTCACAATGGTCAGCAAAGTAAAGTCAATCTACTCACCAGTTTCTGCCCCATCAATAGCAACCTGGAAGGAGTGCCCGGTGTTGCTGACGCCCAGACAGCAGTTGCCGTAGTGGATCTTCAGCGGGTTGTCCGTCAATGCCTTATCGACCTTGGCATTGGCGGTGACGATGTCGATGGGCGACTGGCGCTGTCCCTTGGCAACGGGAAACTGCTCGTGCCAATAGCTTGGACCTGAAGTGTAGATATTGAAAGCAGTCTTAAGACATTACCAATTAAATGGGCTGAACTTAATGGCTTGATAAAGGCAGGATGCAATCCAAGATGACACAATGCAGTGTACTGATTGTGCAATTAACAGATTCTTCTATGGAGAGCCTTGCCTGCAGCCAATACAATACTGTATACACTCAGCACAAAAAGTTTGGAAACTTAACTTTGGTCGATCATATCTCCATTGTTTCTTGATCAATTTCAATGATTTATATATCATTACAAAGCGTGTGTGATTTTCTTTCCCATGATACCAAACTTGATATGGTTGTAAATTAATGCAACGAGCACCAGACCTACTTATGCGAGCAGGCCACATAAAAAAGTGCCCAGATTACCCTACTAATGTCAAACGCTCAATTCAGTATTTTTTATTCTGCTGGTAGCACGTGGCTTTTGTACGAGGCTAATATGAAACTTAAATCAACAAAACACATCAATATGAATGCCAAGTCGTCATCCAAACAAAAACAATGCACACTGTCACCACAGTGGCCCGGCACATCCTCCTCATGCTTGTCACCAGTTTTGTTACGCGGCCCCTTGCTATTCTTCCACAAGGAGTCGTCGCAGGTCGACCAGTGTTGTTCTGTTAATCATTCTTGCATGCACAGTTCGCCCAAGCTGATCAGTGATCACAGAGTCTGAGACTGTGTTCAACTGTGTTGAGCCATCTGGGCTGCAGGAGGGCCATTCTATCCTCTGTATTCCTGCATCTTGGAGGTGGTCTGAAATGGCTCTCATTCTGTATGGACGTGCACCATCATCTTGCAGATCTTGCATATTGCATAGGTAAGGATCTTGGAAATGTGACTGGATTGAGAAAGGTGTCTCTATGTCTTGACACATCGAATTTGCTTAAGATGATTAGCCTGGTTTTTCCTCTGGCAGTTAACGTTGTACTGCCCCACACTATGACACTGACGCCAACAAAACTATCAGTCAGCCTATCTGTGCAACAGTCAGCGTAGGGTTCTCCTCGTTGCCCACACTTTCATTTACCCATCCAACAGTCTAAATAAATTTACTCTTATCTGTAGCTACATGTATGAACATAACATTCCTCCACACACTGTTCCATTCCCGATGTGGACAACACCACCACAAATGGGTTTGGCGCTGCGCTTAGTGTTTGACACTAGCATGGAAATTTTGGCACTTTTTTTCTACAACCCACTCGCGTAAGCAGGCCTGGTGCTCGCTCCATGAGATTGCAATTATAATAAGTTGGGTATCATAGGAAAGGAAATTACACAGGCTTTCCAACGATATATAATGCATTAAAATTGATCACCGTCTTAGAGGAGGCTGCGCAGAACCGATGCACGTAAAGCTCAGTCTGCGGTTCGACTGCAAGGACGTTATCCTTGGTCAAACCTTACAGTCCGGTCTTACTCAGCTACTATACAAAATTGATGCGTTACGCCTAGAGGCTGAATTTTCCAGTTATGCTGGAACAAAATAAACAAAACCCAACAATTGTCAAACAAAACGTTTCGCTGACGAACCACGCTGAGTTCTGCTCACCTCGGGCGAAGTAGTCCCAGTTCTGGAGTCGGGAGGCGCTGGCGTGTAAAGATCTCGCCTGGAGCTTTAGACCCCTATGAACACTCAACAGCACTGTGGAAACCCTCGACATGATGGAAACCTCTAACGGTAACCTAAAGCCCAAAAAAGTGTGGCTAAACTTAGGATCAATGTATTGGAGTGGTTTGTTTGTTTGTTTGCTTATTCTTATTTCACCAGGGGAAATCTTATCGCCAGCAGGCGGTTTTCAAAGAGCCCGGAAAACCCGAAAAAAATTTGTTACATAAAATTAGGAAACATAAAGTAACTAGATAACATAAAACATAATAACGTAAGCCAAATAAATACCTTGACATAATGCACTGATAACGGAACATAATGAAATAAGATCAAATAGACATCAGGATTTGAAGTTGCATATCAATGTGAAATCATATCAATAAATAATTGAAGAAAACAAAATATATACGTCACGTCTTGAGTATATGATGCAAGACGTTACGAATGGCTTTATTCAAACGGGAGGACGGGACCTGCCGTTCGATTTTCGACCGGTGGTCCCGTTCGGACTCAACGTACAGAACGTTCCCAAAACGGGGAAATGGCTTTATACTATTTTAACACATGCACAATGAGATACTTTTAGAGTGTGGCTTGTAGGCCTATTATCAATGTTACCTTATCAACTGCCAACTAACGTTAGATCAACCAGCCTTCTGCCTCAAACACAATACATCATAACACGATTATAAGCTGCATTAAACCAGAACTCTAACTACGTACTACTTGGTCTGATCACTGAGTACGTCACGTCACTGTCGGTCGAACCTTATGTTTATGTTTATTACACGATACAACACAAGTAATCAGGATCCGAGAGGTCAAACTCAGGTCGTGTGTTACTACACATGGTCATCGATCTGTCAAAACGATATTCTGCTGTCGATAACCAGCCCAAGAACGTTCTACGCCACATCATGAGCAGATCGGAAGAAGACTTTAGCATGACTCGACCAGGCCAGGATAAACGGGTACCTACGTACTTCTTGCTTCGAGCTTCCGGCAAGAGTGCACATCTACATGACGCAGGATTGTATGACGTAATGGAATGAATGGACTTTCGTGACGTGATTGTTTGTAAGGTCTTTGGGACTGGTGGTCTCGGAAAAAAATCTTCCATACAGTCTCTGATACAGGCATACAGTTTCATCTGTTTTATTCTGCATATCTCCATAGAGTTCGGGGATCGTACACCTCCGTTTTAAGGCTCTCTTTCTAAGTACCATTCCGGCTTATATCGTTACACCATTGATAATGTAACTTAATCATGGAATTTAACGCGGCTGCAAAAAAAGATCGATCAATTATTGAATGAATGAATGAATCAATCAATCAACCGATCGATCAATCGATCTATCAATCAATCAACCACGGATATCGAGTGTGTCAGGCATCCAGAAACGATCTACTTGGAGACCAGCCACTATCAGTTTTCGTATGTAACGGTTACGTGCCGCGCCACAAGTTAAAGTAGACGGAAGCCTGTGCAATACAACTCGCCGGAAGCCCGTGGAATACCACAAAATACAGACCGGGCAGGAACACCCGTATCGAACGTTATCCCGGCCCAGGTATGACAGGATAGTATATAGTCTAGTATATATATTGCAAATATATCACAAAGTAAAGACAAACCTTGAGTAAAGGATCGATGTAGGGTTGGGCGCAAGGAGAGTAACCAAACCAAAACGCGTCTTGAGTATATGATGCAAGACAACGAATGACTTTATTCAAACGGGATCGACGTTCGGTGTTCTACCGGCCGATCCCGTTCGGACCCAACGTAAATGTACTATAGAACGTTCCCAAAATGGGAGAGACACTTGCAGTCGAACCGCAGAGCTCTATGCGCATCTGCTCTGCGCAGCCTTCTCTTTAAGACGGCGTTCGCCGGGTCACGGCCGTACCAGGGTTGGACCCTGTTGCATGGGTGTAAACAACTACCTGTGGTGCAACAAAAAGACCTCAGACCTATATCATGTTTACACTTTTTCACATCTACAGGATTTGCCCAGTATAACCATGTAGATATTTCGTGCATTGTAAAAAGACAGCGAACGTCAGGCTGTGGCCTTCGAAACATCAAGAATATTTGGTCAGTTTATTTGTGTTTGTCTTATTTACAGTTCACCTGGCACCTGGATCCAACTAGATATTTACATCGCGTGATAGCCCATTTCCTCACCTTTAAATTGATACCAAAGTCCCTAGGATAATTTTAGGGGAACCGGTTTTGCCCCGAAAAAAACTGCGACAATACCTACTTTGCGGTGGTGAAATTTCTGCCTAGTTCTAGCTGTAATAATAACCGATGCGTGCACTCCTGCGCTTTGGATACATTTCGATACATTTCGCGTGACATAACAAAGCCCATTTCTTTTTGTATTAGAAGCTGTATGAACGCGGCTACCACATGCAATATGATAATTGACACGATAACAGTCAAGAACAGACAGACAGAGGTTTTAGTACAATGTACCTGATATTTACAAAATAGTCAAATTTGAAGTCAATCACTTCGAACTCCTGCGTTCGAACGACCGAACCCAGCCAGTACGTTCCATTTTCCTGCCGCGGGGGTCAGGCGAGGTCAGGTGCAATGTTGCAACTTTCAGCCGGTGTTGGGAACATTGATGAAACTAACGGCTCAAGTTTTGCCGTCTGAAATTAATATTCTGAAACACTTTCAAATAAGACTAATATCACCTTGAAGTCAGGAAAAGTGAGATTCATATGCAAGTTGACCAATGCCATTAGATATGTTTTGAGTTCTGTAAAGCATGGTGAAAGGACATTGTGTTTGTCTTCTTCTTCAGAATAAGACGCCCTACAAATTGACCTGTTGTTCGTTTTTTTTCGGGGCAAAACCGGTTCCCCTAAAATTATCCAAGGGACTTTGGTATCAATCTAAAGGTGAGGAAATGGGCTATCAGGTGATGTAAATATCTAGTTGGATCCAGGTGAACCGTCAAAAATACACGCACAAATATACTGACCAAAAGATTGTCAATGTTTCGAAAGCCACAGCACTCGCTGACAATTTGCTGTGCACAAAATATCTATATGGTTGTGTTGGGCAGATCCTGTAGATGTGAAAAAATATAAACATTATGTAGGTCCGAGGTCTTTTTGCTGCACGACAGGTGGTTGTTTACACCCATGCAACGGGGTCAAATCGTGCCCCGGCAAACGCCGTAAAAAAGAAAATAAAGCGTTCTACGGTGACCTGCGGTTCGACTGCTTGAATGAAAAAAATGTAGCCTCTACCAGGCTCCACAGGTCGCTGGAAAAATCGTAGAAATTGGCCAAACTGAGAGGGATAACATGCCAGAGAGAAGACAAGTAAGTCCGCTGTAGAAGTTACAGTTTGCGACCTCTAGATTGGGACCTCGTGGATGGCATATTGGACCCTCTCTCCGTAGCCGACTCCCTTAGCATACTATTCACTCTATTTGGCCATTTTTCCAGCTATCCGCGGGGCCTGGTAGAGGCCATGAAAAATTATGTCACATGAGCTCTCCAACCACTCAAAAATCACGACCACAGCACATCCAGAACTTGAACTCAAAAACTTAGATGAAGTCACGATACAGTACTGTAGGTAGCCGCTAGGAGGCTCCTTACCGAGGTTGACCTTTGTTTTTGCTACCCCCACCAACCCACCAAATGTTATCACGATCCATCAAATGCCTCTCGAGTTATCCCGCCAACAAACAAACAAACAAACAAATCAACAAACACAAAAGGTCCACTGCAATACCAAATGGCCCCGCCAGAAGTCCCATTTTCGAACTCGACCTTTGTCTCCACAACGGATAAAAACTGACCCAGTTTAATGCTAGGGAAGTCGTTACTGCAGCGGGACGGTACCATTTCTATTATAGGGGTGGGCAGGATTTTCTGCAAATCTAAAGATTCTTTATTTCGATTCCAGTTCTACATTATTCCGCCTAATGGCGCTCTTACGACGCACTGGTCTGTCACAGTGGTTCGAGTTTGATTCAGGTGGTACAGAGGACAGCACCTGTTGGTCAGTGATGTGTTGTCCTGGAACCCCCATCAAAAAACAAGGCAGTGGGCAGTTGAAAACAAATCTCTGGTTTCACAACTGCAGGAGTAAAATCTCTTGTGGTGTAAAAGAAATTATGCCATCATTTGCATTTTGTAATGAGACAAAATTATTTGGCAAAGCAAGGAGGTGGACTTCATATAATCTTTAATGTGCAGTTTAGCAATAGGAAATTAGAAGAGACAAAACATTTGGAATGTTTGATGTCATCTTTGACGATCAGCTGGTTAACCAACAGTGTGATATGACAATTCCTCTCTCAACATTAATGTGCCCAAAGCAGGGTTAATACAATATTTTGTTTGCACCACTGTTAACATGTTACGAGTGACATTTTGATAACAATAACTATTGTGACATCTTTTAAAACAAAGATATCGTTACACAGTTAATTACGGTTACACAGCTCACTTTGCAACACCGTTTCCACCTGACACCACAAATATAGCAAACACACTATCTTTGCTTTTCAACACCCTTTCAAACAATGTTATCTCGATAGAACAGAAAGATACTTAGGTCACCCATAGTATCATGAAAGATGTCCGACATGTATGCTCAGAATATTATTCACACTCTGTTCACTGTTTTGTAGCAGGTAGAGAAAAATAGCGAGCTAGGAACGCTAATATTTCGATAAATAACCTTCACCAAAGATGAATGAAACCCTGTATTAAAAGGTGGCGTTCCTGTAGTAGACGACAATTATGTGTTTCACATTGACCAGACTCAAGGAGTGAGGCCATCTGACTTGAATGTACGGATGACATCCGTGTGTGCATCAATATTCGTCCATTTCAAAATTGACGAACAGGGGACCCACATCACAGCTGGGGGCCTGTTCTGGGTCTTTCCTCCTGTTTAGGTAGACCTGACCACCCTGCCTTGCAGAGGCTGCGGAGGGCGGTAGTTGTTGAACATCTGGTCTTCTCCATCTGGGGTTTCCCACAGCATCATCCTCATATAAGCCAGCTAACACAGAAAAAAGGGCACAGCATAAAATGATTTATAGTCAAAACTGTCAGGAAGGCCACTTAAGGGACCAATCAAATCTGGTCTATGTGGACAGGTCGTCACTATAGGTTTTAAGGATTCTCCACCTCCATCAAAATACAAAATAAAAATGCAAATATTTGACGAACATGTAGCTGCTCTATCATTGGTCAAACCGCTAATTGGGTGAACTGCTAATTGTGATGGACAGTCAGAATTGGACTATTTGACTTTCCCAATTTGCCAACAAAGGTTATAGGCCATGTACCTGTTCCGCAGAGACCTCCACAGGATTCTTCATGACAATCCAGGTGACGCTTTCATGCAGAGGAGGTGTTGTCAGGGACCCAAGGTACGTCCAGTAGTCACGACGGGCTGTGTACAATACAATGCAATACAATACAAGGCATGAGTCAAACAAACTTTCATGTGAAAGTACAGGCAATGTCTCCACATCACTTTGCCATAGTTTTTTTCTGCACGTATCCCTAAACAGAACAGCAGCAATATGTTTCATTCAATGTCATGTGCGATTTCATGTTTTTCCTCTTCTGATACACTGTAGATTTGCTGTGGTTAGAGACTACGGATAAACTGTATATATCTACTGTATATGCAAGATAACAGATAGGCTATACAGATACAGATACAGAAGTAGGAACATGTCTACCTGGCAGAATCCAGGATGGGTCATAGTTGCAGCAGACTTCGACGTTGTCTCCCTGTCAAAGGAATGGCACAACATATTTCAGTAATCAGGATATCAGCGGAAGGTACCAACAATGGTTTAACCTAAAAAGTCAGTTATGTACATCTACAGCATGCATAGATCTACATAGCATGCATAGTCTGATTGTTTTAGTGACCTCTGGACCGAGAGGTTGTGAGTTCCAATCCCGGCTGTTGCTACTAACCCGAGCATTCATGCTACTGGAAAGGGTCGCAGTCCTTAGGACGATATGTTAAGCCATGATCCACTCATTGTTATGGTTGTCGACAACAGATGGAGGAATTTCTCCACTACAATGAACCTGTAAATACTGTACATTATAAGTGCCTGTCTTCTCTGTCACAGCCAGTGGACAAGAGGTGAGCCAAACTTCCTCGAGATCATTCACTCAATATTCTTCTTACAGGAAAGTCAAAAGGGCAAGACTCACCTTGTGCGGAATCTTGGCGATCAGGTCTGAGATCGGCTTGAAGCCAGCATGCTCCCTCCCCCTCTGTATACACAATTCACAGTTGATTAAGCAATGTTGGTGGTTTTTGATTACCAGAATACATGATTGTGATAAACACTGAGCTAGCTGAAAATGCACATCTATTGAAGAAGTTAAAAGTTCTGCTAGGTTGACGAGAGAACCATCTTCCAGAAGCTATAACTTATAATACATCACAATATCATTGTACAAACAATTGTACAGCAAATCTTACATGTCATACTATAAATCATGGTTCTATTTTCACTTCTTTTGTGGAGACCTCTCCACCACAAACTAATGACACCCCAAATATGAGTACACATCATGATCAAGACCTGTGCCTCACCAGTGAACAGGGCTGTCTCCAGCTTTAAATTCTTTTCCGTCCCACTCATTGTTTGGGAGCCAATTTTTTAATTTTCATTGTTGAATTTGTCATTTTTAGCTTTAAAAAATACATTTTCATCAGTTTTATCTCATGAAATGGATATTTTTGGGACGGAAGGGGTTGAATTTTTTTAAGGACGTGTCCTGGATCGAGACAGCCCTTCCAGTGAACCTGAGACATACTGACCTTAAAGAAGACACCGATCACGGCGAGTCCATCAGGCTTGTCCACAGCCTCACTGATGTCATTGTACTTAGTGTTCCAGTGAACCAGATGGAGCTGCGAAGAAACAACAGATTTGAAAAGACAATAGAAAATTAGAATCTGCAACCTGTTAGTGAATTTGCTACTCATTATGACAAAACCAAAGATTGCATAATATAGAAGAGAGTTTACTTTTTCTCTATTTTCAAACTAAACGGTCACTACATGGGTTTGCGGAAAAGGTTGGGCTGTCTACCTGGCCTGGCTAGCTGGCCTGTCTACCTGGCCTGTCTACCACGTCAGGCTACTCAGATCCCCCCATTCATACCCTCACAAATGTGGGGTCACTACATGGGTTGGCGGAAAAGGCTTGGCTGTCTACCTGGCCTGGCTACCTGGCCTGTCTACCTGGCCTGTCTACCACGTCAGGCTACTCAGATCCCCCCATTCATACCCCTACAAATGTTCAGACAGGTATGCAGATGCGCCCTCTAGCGGAATGTATCCAAACTACACCAAGTGTATGGTATAGCATATAGCGTATTGACCAGAAATGTTTAATACAATAGGTGTGTTGCAAGATAAAAGGTCAAGTCGAGTGGGTCACATACTACTAGTAAGGCTAAGCACAGCAGCAACTATGCACGCTGGTACTCATAGTGCTATTTCGACTGCATATAACCTAAAACTCAAACTTCTGTATACCGACCTCTGCAGGGTATGTGCTCCCGTCCACGGTGTGTTCAGACCCAAATTCCTTACGATAAGGGCCCCAGTGAGCATGGAACTGGGCAAGTTTGTAAGTGCCGTCCAGAGGACCACCATTTAGCTCTGTGGGGGAAAACATCATTTCACAATTTCCCCAAAGATTGAAGTTACACAGACTTACAATTTGATCATAAAAATAACTTTTAAACTACAGTTTGCTGGGGTCAGCATTCTAAAATGGTTCCGGGGTCATGCCACTCCTAGCTCTTGCTGTTGTACATCATGGTGGGCTGAACAAGCAAGCCTTTTGAAAATCTAGTGGTGGAAAAAAATGAGAACATTGTATGGTCCTTGAAATTAGCACCATATTTTATTTGAGATCCTTCTGAAAGCATGGATTCTCTGCATAAGGTACCTGAAGTCTGAATGAACATTGTGTTATCATTGAAGACCACAGGTTACTTTGTTAAATACTGCAAGTACAGGCACCGGTGACAGAACCTGTACCTAGACCTCTGTACCTGTACCTGTACCTCAGATGCTATGTTTATGTACACATCCCTATTTACAGGATAATTCTGTAACTTAAGAACCTGCAATCGTAAAAGGACAATAACTGGAGTAAGATTATAGTCAAAATGTCAAAGATATCAGTGAATGGTCAGCAAAGTAAAGTCAATCTACTCACCAGTTTCTGTCCCATCAATAGCAACCTGGAAGGAATGTCCGGTGTTGCTGACGCCCAGACAGCAGTTGCCGTAGTGGATCTTCAGCGGGTTGTCCGTCAATGCCTTATCGACCTTGGCATTGGCGGTGACAATGTCGATGGGCGACTGGCGCTGTCCCTTGGCCACGGGAAACTGCTCGTGCCAATTGCTCGGACCTGAAGTGTAGATATTGCAAACAGTCTTAAGACATTACCTATTAAATGGGCTGAACTATGGTTTGATAAAGGCAGGATATAATCTAAGTTGACAAAAGTGCAGTGTACTGATTGTGCAATTAACAGGTTTCTTTAGCTTAGTTGGGACATTCTTCTATTGAGAGCCTCGCCTTCAGCCAGTACAATATACATAGGGAACTTCTGGCTCTGCTAACCATTTCCACTTTTGTGGGTGTAGCATCTTACCAGCTATCAGCCTAAATGGTTTCTCTAATTGGCTGACAGCTGGTTAGAGGCCATGCTTAAGAAAAGTGGAAGCCTCAGCTTGGTTTAGCAGAGCCTCCCCAGGGTATATTGTATAGGCCGCGGGCGAGGCTCTGCGTAGGAGAATAAGTTTTAAAAAATATCCAGTCCAATGGTTGCAACACCTCAGAAAGCACGACCGACAGGTGTGTGTTATGGAATACTCCAAGATTTCCTTATAGTACACAGGGCAACTTCATTCAAAACCTTGTGGGACTGAAACAACTGTGATGCAACTTGCAGATTTAATCAAAAAGTCTGTTTAAGAATGCAGAATCAATGGTGTTTACTTGAACAAAGTCACTCTAAAAGAGAAGACAACCATATGAAAGAACAATACTGAGGTTCGGGATTTACAATAATTGCTTTCTATGAATTTTGTGAACTTATGTCATCTAGGTAAACTATTGCAGCCACAGTCCCAGGAGAGGACATGCCCATAAACATGGACGTGGCAAGAAACTGTTCGTTTGTAGTGAAACACTTTGTACATTAAAAAAAAGGGAACGTCCGTTACAACTCTCAATCATAAATCACCGTAAGGCAGGAGGTTCAGTAATTAAAAAGGTGCTCGAGCACATTTAAGAACCCACCACACTTATCGAAGGGTTGAGGTTCATCCCGATGTGAGTGGATCAAACGTTATAGTCCGGTCTTACTGTACAAAATTGATGAGTTACGCCTAAAGGCTGAATTTTTCAGTTATGCTTGAAAAAAATTTAACAAAACCCAACAATGAATTGTCAAACAAAACATTTTGCTGACGAACCACGCTGTGTTCTGCTCACCTCGGGCGAAGTAGTCCCAGTTCTGGAGTCGGGAGGCGCTGGCGTGTAAAGATCTCGCCTGGAGCTTTAGACCCCTATGAACACTCAACAGCACTGTGGAAACTCTCGACATGATGGAAACCTCTAACGGTAACCTAAAGCCCAAAAAAGTGTGGCTAAACTCAGTATTAATGTAGGAGTAGACGCAAAACACGTCTTGAGTTTATGATTCAAGATTCTACAAGACATTACGAATGGCTTTATTCAAACAGGAGAACGGGACCGGCCGTTCGGTTTTCGACCGGTGGTCCCGTTCGGACCCAACGTACAGAACGTTCCCAAAACGGGAAAATGGCTAACTACTACTATAGATAGAGTAGGGGTGGGTACCGGTACAGAAAATTCAGGTCCGGTCCAGGTCCAGACGGTCAGGTCCAGGTCCGGACCTGTACCTGTACCTGATTATAGTAGTGTCGCAGTACATCATATTTTGGAGAGCGAGACACAAGTAAAGGTCTCTGTGAGTCCTACAAATTATGTTCAAATTGTATATTAGACTAATGTGATTATTCTCGGTGCACACTAATGTGCACTCGCCGTCTGTTGACTCATCTACATATGCATGAGCTAACGTCTTCGAAAAAGGAAACCACGACTCGTTAAATCTGCTTATTTTGTATTTAACCGGTTATGTGTGACCGCCTGCTGGTAGCCTGGTACTGTGAATTTTCTAATCGGTCCATAGCCATAGGCCGGTCCACTGATTTTTTCTGGACCGGTCCATAAGAAAATACCAGTTCTGTACCGGTACACGGTACCGGTACCCACCCCTACTATAGAGTGTGGCTTGTAGGCCTATGCAAATTTTTTATCATTATTAACTGCCAACTAACGATTTTAGATCAACCAGCCTACTGCCTCAAACACAATACATCATAATACGATTATAAGCTGCATTAAACTATAACTCTAACTATGTACTACTTGGTATGATCACTGAGGTCATCACTCCACTGTCGGTCAAACCTTATGTTTATGTTTATTAGTAATATTACACGATACAAGTAATCAGGATCCGAGAGGTCAAACTCAGGTCGTGCGTTACTAACTTACTACACATGGTCAAAGATCTGTCAAAACGCATTCTGTTGTCATCATAACAAGCTCAAGAACTTTCTACGTCACATTATGAGTAGATCGGAAGAAGAGTTTAGCATCACTCAACCCTGCCTATAGTCTTAAACCAGGCCAGGATAGACGGGTACCTACGTACTTCGAGCTTCCGGCAACTGAAACGTGCAGACAGAGTGTATCCCACAAGGTGACCTTTACCCTATGACATCTACATGACGTAAGGGATTGTATGACGTAGGGATTGTATGACGTCATTGTTCGTAAAGCCTTAGGGACTGGTGGTTTCGGAAAATATTATCCATACAGTTTCATCTGTTTTATTCTGCATATCTCCCTTATCGGACGTTAGAGTTCGGGGACCACACACCTCCGTTTTAAAGCTCTCTTTCTAAGTACCATTCTGGTATCGTTACACCATTGATAATGTCACTGTGCAAAAAAAATCAATCAATCAATGATATCAAGTGTGTCAGGCATCCAGAAAAGGTTATGATTTTCCATCCAACATGTAATTGGAGACCAGCCACTATCAGTTTTCGTATGTACGGGAATCCATGCCACAAGTTAAAGTAGACGGAAGCCTGTCGGATACAACCGTTGCCGTTGGACCGGTCCGGAACACCCGTATTGAACGTTATCCCGGTCCAGATATGACATAATTAATAGTATATATATTGCTAAATATATCACAAAGTAGCCCACAAAGTAAAGGCAAACCTTGTGTAAAGGATCGATGTAGACCGGGCGGCAAGGAGAGCAACCAAAACTCGTCTTGAGTATATGATGCAAGACAACGAATGACTTTTTTTCAAACGGAAGAACGGGATCGGCCGTTCGGTGTTCTACCGGCCGATCCCGTTCGGACCCAACGTAAATGTACATGTACTATAGAACGTTCCCAAAATGGGAGAGCGGCTTTCTTAAAATGTAGCCTCTACCAGGCTCCACAGGTCGCTGCAAAAATCGTAGAAATTGGCCAAATAGAGGGATAACATGCCGGAGAAGTTAGTCCGCTATAGAAGTTACAGTTTGCGACCTCTAGATGGGGACCTCGTGGATGGCATATTGGACCCTCTCTCCGTACCCGACTCCCTTAGCATACTATTCACTCTATTTGGCCAATTTCTACTATTTTTCCAGCCATCCGCGGGGCCTGGTAGAGGCTATGAAAAATTATGAAACAGCCTCAAACTACTTCTCGCTCTCAGGTACCGCTACCGCTACCGCCCACCACCTTCCAGGGGATCGGTCAGTCTGACTAGTAGGACAATCAATTAAGTCACAGAGCAGTTGTAACGTCAATTGTGTAAAAAAACGACTTTGCACTTCACCGCCTTTTGGTGATCACTCTTTCGTTCCCCTGATTAATTTCTTCGCGTGTCTACCACCCCGGATATTCTATGTACCTAACGTCATCTTTACCATTTGAAAAACGTGCCCTCGCATTTGTCGCTTAACAAATGACTGTTTGCTTGAGCCATTAAATTTGAAAAAGGACTGACGTTTGGAATGTTCATGACAATAGCCAGCAATCACGAGAAAGGGCAAGGCCGTAACGTAAAGTCGCTAAACGCTTTTCAGCCGCCTCCTTTATCACTATATACGCATGCATGGACCCATTTCAGTACTTTATCAACATTAAGCCCCTGTCACACATAGCCGACCATGGCACCCGACCTTCAGTTTCATGAGGCAATAGCGTTGTACCCAGCAGGGACATTTCAGAAACTTTTGTCTTTACTACCAATCATTACCTCCATGAAAATTAAGGTATTGTTTTGTGTGTGCATGTGCGTCTGTCTGGACAAGGACATTATATAATGTCCTTGGTCTGGTGCCTTTCCTTGGTACTGCAGCGGAACTTCCTTTTTTTGCATCTTTTGTCCTGGACATGGTATGGTTTTGATTTTTTTGTGGCAGGTAGCTTTTTCTGGCGGGAAAATAGTAGTTTTCATCCGGATCCCCTATCAGCTTGTTTCGGAACTGCAGTAACACGTTAACAGTTATATGCAGTGTTTTGTTGCAATACCTACATTTGAGGACGAACTATCAATCACCCGCGATTGATCAGTCACCTTATACCGGCACCGTGTGTCATGTGGCGGCAATTTACTCTCCAAGCAGAGGTTGGTGGGGAAGACTGTGCCCTTTTTATCATGTGCCCCGTTTTCTGTCCGCTCTCCCCACGGGGCACATGATAAAAAGGGCACAATCTTCCCCCACCAACCTCTGCTTGGAGAGTAGCGGTATTTAGACTATGTCAGAGATGGGCGCATTGTCTATGTGACCCTTGCTATAACCTTGCCGCAGTGCCACGTCGCCGTCGGATATTTTGTATTGATATTGGCACAGAAAACGACAGTGTCACAGATCTACAGTCATAATGTCTCGGGCTGATGCTATTTACACCTCAGCATGACATCTCATAACTTAGCTATCATATGCCTTCGTGCTGTGCAGACTGGGAAAGTTATATGTTCGGATGCGGGGATCATTCTAGACAGGCTAATCTGTGACCAATGCCAAACTTTTCAGACTAATAAAGAAACACCTGCGCAAACTAAACCATCTCAAGCATGTCACAAAGAAATGCAATCGGTTTCTACCCGTGAAAATATAGCTATTTTGTAGTGTGCAAAAATCAAATACATGCTTGAAGCACTATAAAATCTAGCACGTCAAAGCTAATCAGAATGATTCAATAATTCTCATCATGAGCAGCTAGCCACTACCATTCATAATGCTGTCAACATTCCCCTGTTTTCAGTCAATCTAAGGAAAAAACGAAGTGCAATTTATGTATACATATTATTTCATTTAAGTGGTATATTTGTCTGTGTTATCTATTCCGTGTAAGGGGAAATGTGGAATAATCTCGAAACTTTTAATCATTACTACGAAATGTGCAATATTGTGAGTCGTAAAAGCTTTTACCTTGTTATTTGTACATTGAATGTAATTCAGTGATCTCACTGCGAAGTTCAATGAATAAATCTCGAATCTTGAATCTAATCAAGGGATTTTCGCTTATGCTTGAGCTGACCAAGGAGGTTAACCTACTTGAGCTGACAAAGCACAAACGCTTGACCAAGGACGTCCTTGGAGAGACCAAACTCGCCAAACATTGCTAATGGGGGCGCTCAAATTTCACGTGGTCTACGTTTTCACGTGGACACGTATGTGTGTAAAGGCTCATTGGAACGGACCTAGGCCATGAATCACTCCGTTGTTTAGCTGTGTTTGAACTGTAAGAGAAACGGCACGTGCACAGTAGCCTCAACCGGCAGTAATTCGCAAATATTGCCTTCGCGCATTCCTCCGAATGAATGAACGCAGGTGCGGTTGCTATTTGCTCAACCCTCGAAGGATAACGACATTTTAAAGAGACGCAAAGTACACATTGGGATAAAAATTCCCTCTTGTAACAATTCATTTTACATTTATTACAGCGTTTTTAAACGCTATAATAAATGTAAAATGAATTGTTACAAGAGGGAATTAAAATATCTCGATGCACTGCTTACAAATGTCACAGCCTGTCAGCTTACCATTCAAACCGAAGTATGGGTGTGTAAATATTTGAATATTTTCTTTGTGAATACGCGTAGTCCGAACTTGGGTTATAATTACTGCCTTTTTGAATGGCGGACGAGGGGCACCAAGTAGTACAGGACTACTATTTCACTGTGATTTCATGTATGCTTTCGTAGTTATCCTCCTTCAAAATTTTAGATCGAAATGCCCACTGCAGTTCCAAACAAGCTGCTAGGGGGGGCCAAACTTACACACTTCTTTCCAGTCACAAGAGCTCTCCAACCACTCCAAAATCACGACCACAGCACATCCAGAACTTGAACTAAAAAACTTAGAAGTCCCGCTGTAGTACGGTAGGTAGCCGCTAGGAGGCTCATTACCGAACTTAACCTTTGTTTTTCCTACCCCACCAACCTACCAAATGTTATCACGATCCATCAAATGCCTCTCGAGTTATCCCGCCAACAAACAAACAAACCAACAAACACAAAAGGTCTACTGCAGTACCGAATGAACCCACCAGAAGGCCCATTTTCGAACTTGACCTTTATCTCCACAACGGAAACTTACCTACCCAAAATCACCAACATCCGTCCATGGCATCAAGAGTTGTACCGCCAACACCCACAGTCACTCCACAAAGCCCGACCAAAGATATAACCTTCTGCCTACGGCGAAGGAAAATATTTCCCAGTGACAAGAAAATGTCTTTTAGACCTTTACTAGTTTTAGCATTTCCGACTGTCAAAAAGAAACGTCCTTCGGAAGGAACGTAAAATCAAGGAGGTTAAATATAATTTAACCTCCTTGGTAAAATGTACTCTCCATGAAGCAGAGGAGGGGTTCCGTCTGGTTTTTGACGCATTTTTAGGCGTTTTTGTCGGACTTTCTACTTTGTCATTTTTTTTGGTCTCTTCAAACCCTTCTTATTTGAAGAGACCAAAAAAAATGACAAAGTAGAACCCCTTCTAATTTGAAGAGACCAAAAAAATGACAAAGTAGAAAGCCCGACAAAAACGCCTAAAAACGCGTCAAAAACCAGACGGAACCCATGCTCTGCTTGGAGAGTACGTAAAATGGGGCACGGGGTCCCGTGATCGAGGAGGTGCCTACAACAACCGCATTACTCAGATGGGTACTAATTACTGTGCTTCAGATGAATAAATGATGGATTAGAAAATGATTGGTAGGTATACACAGAGAATAACTGGTAGGTGTGTGACAGAAATGAGCCACGTGCACGGAAATTCTAAAGTTGCCACCCCCTGGAGGGCCCTTTCACTGTGTATTTACACTGAATTGACTGACAACGGGTTCCATCCAGTCTCAAGTGGCGTGTAGTTAATACCATAACAGTACTGAGATCACAGGTTTGTGAAGGCCCACGACTATTGCTTGTGTCACATTTCCCAGCCGGGACCCGGCCGGGCTGTTTGCGGAAACGAAAAATTGAAATGTATATCAATGAATATGCACAAGCTATGCTCTTGAATAATTTTTGGTACGTTTTGTGTTTTTTGTGTCTTTTATATCATACTTCTTGTTCCCAAACACTGCCCGGCCGGGCCCCGGATTGAAAATGTGACCCTAGCATATGGCAGACATTCCCACACGTCTAATGTCATTAGTGTCACATTTCTAAGTGGTTGTTTTGCACCACTCGCAATCGATGGTGTCATCGGTGTACATGCACCTTATGTGTCTTATCAGCCCGCCATATCAACCTTTATAGCTATTACCTGCAGAAGTTGAGGGGGGGGGGTATTCACGATGTCGAGCGCCGAAGGCGCGAGGCGTCCCTCGGGAGGCACGACAATGCTAGGGGCATGCTGAAAATGTTGAAATCTTGACCCCCTGAAACGTTATTTCCTGCATTTTAAGGGGCAAAATCTCTATTTGTAAAACAAAAAATACAGAAGGGTTTCAGCTTCATTTTTGAGAGCCGATGCCCTCCAGACATAATTTTCGCCCGATGCGCGACAATCCTAGGACAACTTTGAAATCTTGATACTCTGAAACGCTATTTTCTGCATTTTGAGGTGCACAATTTGCCGGAGTAAGTAAGCTACTCTCCATGACATCTCTATTTGTAAAAAGGGTTTCAGCTTGATTTTGAGGGGCGACGCCTCCAGACATATCTGACGGCCGGAGGCGCGACAATCCTATGCAGTTCCGGGGGCAAGCTCCTACCAACCAGGTTACCTTGCTCCCACCAAGAAAACGACATTTCTTTCCAAGCAGAGGGTTGGGTCCGGCTGTACTTTGACATGTTTTTAGGCCTTTTTGTCCGGCTCTCTATTTTTTTATATTTTTTTTTTGTCTCACAAACCCACAAAACACATGACAAAGTAGAAAGTCCGACAAAAACGCCTAAAAACGTCAAAAACCAGCCGGACCCACTCCGCATGCTTGGAGAGGAGCTGACATGGCTTCTTGGAGACTTTAGAATTTGGTCTCTGTTGCATTGGGCCGCACACGTCGTAGATACTGCCGTGGTTGTAACACAGGTCATTGTGATGTTGAATCTACAAGTATACATGCCACCGTCTAGACTTATACGCAAGCATCGTTCTGTTGTTGTGGCGTTGATTCAGCCAGGTTTCGAGTATTTGTGAAGTTAACCTATGTTTCTGTGTCATGCGTGGCGGGTTAACCATATGTTAGTTAGTTAAGTACCCGCACCTTTCGATATATTGGGTGATACCCATCTTTCTACAGCCCTTTGGCCACACAGTTGTGCAAGCACTACAGTAGGAAGCTTGCCCACTGATAGCGGTGTTTATTGAATTACCATACTCTTCCTAACACGGTGCTGAGGTATAAGCAGAGAAAGTACTATATTAGGTGTGACCCGACTGTCGAAAACCTATTACTATGATAATTCTGTGTAGTCCGAAGGTTATTTGTATTCATAACCATATCTTACTTCACGATTTTATGGATAGACAAATTAAACATTGCAATTCATAAGGTGGAATATTCACAGTGCTGTAAGTTATGGCGGGGGGAGCTCCGTTTCACGATCATAGTATTAGGTTGCAAGTCGTGTTTGCACTAAGGTTTGTCTATTTTCTAAGCTCGAAGAGAAATGTTGGTTTGGTCGATCGTGCTTTCAAGGTTGACCGTGTGTGTTGGACGGAGACATTCTCCCTAACTGCCATGAAAACGGCACTCATTATAGCAACTTGTGCATGAAATTGGTTGGCAGTTTTTCGCCTCAAATACTCATGATTGTGCAGCGCACTTTCAATGAAATTGGATTCGCTTCAGACATATACATTACAGCTGCAAACAATACGTAAAACAACAAATAGTACCACTAGTTTTAAACTGTGCACATTGACATTCTAACCATAGCTTCAGCCAAACATAGGCCCCGTACTTTCATCTTGTCCTCTGATCCGCTTATGCATATTCGTGAGTTACGATGTAAAGTGGACCAGAATGACTAGTTTCACTCTCTTTGCCACTGTTGCCTTTTTCTAAATGCAGAAACTAGTTAATGTTAACGATAAAGGTCCATGTTGCCCGATATTTGTTCCAGATGTACGTATATTGCATACAAGATGAAGGTATGTTTAATTGAATAATATTACACAGTAGACGTTAAATGTGCACAGTGCAAATAATGCAATCATGACCCGTAAACGATCGATGGAAATATCAGGTAGAATCAAAAATAAAGTAGAAGTATATACGTAGAAAACTGGCACTACCGTTCTCAGAGCACTGTTCGTCGTAACCCCATGCGTGCGCCATGACTACTGTTGATCAGCGGGGTTCCCTTTAGCTAGTCTGGTCTCCAATTAATTTCTGTAATGGACGATCGCTGCTTCGGTAACAGCCAGAGAGTGTTTGTACGTCAGTGCCGCTCCCCGAAGTTGACAGCTCCGGTCTAACAACCACTGGCCTGTTCAGGGTGTAGGGACTCTGATCAGGACTATACGGGTCTGCCTTTTTACCGGAATACACCGGAATACGCCGGAATACCCATTAAGGGGGGTTAAGTCTAGACTCTACCAGCCTCCACGGGTCGCTGGGAAAATAGTAGAAATTGGCCAGATAGAGTCAAATGTTTGAAGGGAGTCGGCTACGAAGATAAGGTCAAATATGGCAACCTTTTTTCCCAGCGACCCATGGAGACTGGTAGAGTCTAGGTTAATAAGTCTACCGGAATACACTATGCTATGATGAGTAAACATCACAGGTTGTTGTATTTTGGCATGAAATGATATATTCCCTTCCAAGGGAACAAGAAATCACGATCGCCAGTCGCCATGTTTCGGGGTATTCCGGTAAGAAGGCAGACCGGGACTATACCACTTCTGTTCAGGAGGAGGGGCCAGTGTGGTACTGTACATCAGATGGGGAAATATGCGCGGGGGATTAAATTTCGCAGCAGGGAGAAAATGAAGTGTTCGGTCGAAACTGCCATGCAGTGTTTTACTATAAAAAGTATGCGCGTTTTTAAAAAGTTCTCTGTGAACAGGTCACTGCAAAAACCGAGGACATAAAATCATTGCGAACAGTAATCTCCAGAAGAAGGTCCAGTCAGCCAGAGAGGGTCCAATAGCCTCTCTGGTGGCTGACTGGACCTTCTTTGGCTAGCATACTACGATTTTCGCTCCCGGTGTGGATCTGCTTGGAGATTATGCGAACAGTTGCTCTTTTACAGTATTTCTTGTCAACTTTACACGCAGTCCTCTTTTCTTGTGTGCCTTCTCGTTGTTTTAGTACAGGTTATCCGTAAACATTTATTTTTGTGATGATCAGAGCATTCATGAATCTGGAAATATTGAACATAAATATTGTTCTGTAACGTTGGCACACGGTAGCAGTTTTATGCGGTTGTGGATGGCTAATTGGCCCCAACCCCGTAAAACTACTACCGAGAGCCAAAGCAGACCCGGGCGGCGGAGAGCTCTTAGTGCCCCGAAGAGAGTCCGCACAATCCACGATAGACTGGGTACCGGGTTAAAGAGCCACAGAAATTTGTGAATACATCCCCACCTGTGTGACGAAAATGTCAGAGATAATCTGTGTGAAATTACGAACCCTCCCATCGATGAAATAATCATTAATCATCAGTCAAACTATTGAAATGTCAACGTTCCACCCCTAGCATATGTAGGAGCGGTAATTTTCATCATAGATAAATGACAATGACAGAGGGATGGTTGTAACAACGCCCCAAATTCCTCATTTTCTATGTGAAAGAAAGATCAACAAGTATCATGGGTGGATCACTCACAAAAATGTGATAATTGTAACAACACCCAAAATTGTACATTCTCTGTGAGAAAAGAAAGACCAAGTGTTGCGGGTGGATCACTTACAGTAAGAGCTATCTACCACTTCATGACCGTAGCATGTCCAGAGCACGAGATATCAAAACCTGCAGTTCCGCTGCAGTACCACAGAAAACCTCTAGGAGGCTCGTAATCGAACTTGAATTCCTTTTCCTGCCCCCTCTCATCAATCAGATATAATAAGGATCCATCTTTGACAGCTTCTCGAGTTATGATTTTCACAGACACACAGACAGGCATACAGACAGACAGACAGACAAACAGACAAACAGGCAAACAGACAGACCCACAAACACAACCGTGGTTAGCAAGCGAATTTTTTTGAGCCAGCGGTCACTACGGAGGCTGGTACTCAGGCTACCTAAAACATAACCTTGGTAAAAATGGTGCTTTCAAAAGAATTAACGAAGTTCATGTCCCTTTAGGTAGCATGTTGTATTTGAATGGACTACTGATCATATTAGGGCGAGTACTTCGTAGTTGCTGGGTGTCTGTCACCAAACCACCATCTTCAAGTTCAGCGCTAGGTCAGCCACGCAGCTTCTGTGATGGATATATAATTTATAGGACAAATTTACTACCAGTACAGTATCAAGATAACGCTTGCACACTGAGAATGCATGGCCGGAGGCGGCACTGCTGTTTCAGCATAATTTACCAAGCCCCATTCCAAATGATCTTTTGAGTTGGGCTAGGCCAGGCTGATTTGATTGTATGGATGACATCCTCAGGGCATCCCAACACTGATGCGAACATGCGAGGAAAAACTGTTTGGTAAAAAAAAAGTTGCCTTCGTTATGAAACGAAAGTGGTCAGGAAGGTTGAACAAATGACTGAACACACAGAACAAGGTATACCAGCAATTCATTCTTTATTTTTGTTCTTTCACACCTTCTTCTTTGACTTAAGCAGACTTCGCTCATTTGTATCCGATTTCCGAATTAAAGAAAATACGGCATATATTTGCACCTTTTGCAGTTTCTTTGTATGATCTACAGTATTGTCGCAAACGAAAATTGATGCGCGCACGTATGTCACCCATACAATCTAGTCAGTGCGGCCTTGATATGTGCTGGTCGATCAGTGATGGGACAAATGTTTTGTAAAGATCATAGTAAAATTGATACAAAGCATTAAAAAAATTGAAATAATTAAGTGAAACTATCCAATATTGTCAAACGTTTTGATATTTCTAATACGATTTCTTTACAGATTTCAGTGGATAAATTATTGAGAGAATACTTTGACAAGTTATATTTGTCCTACAATGTTAAAGTTTAAATAGAGTTGGTATAGAGGGACCGTTGAAGCGTGCAGTTAGAGTCTCTAAACCTGATGATGATGAATTTACAGCCGTCGCCATGACCTTGGGTTGAAAGGTTTGTTTTTCTTGTCAAATATAAATCACCAGTCGGCGACAATCTGTCAGACCGGCACGAGACCGTATTTCTGGCATTTCAGGTCAGACGTCGGCAGTGACCTTTTCACAGCCAGCGTTTGGTGTTAGCAGAAATTTGTTTGCATTCTTTTGTATAACCTACATCGTCTGGACGCAAAGATGTACAAATACTAGTAGTAAGTGTACAGTCTATGGTGAATTGGCCCGACTCCCTTTGGCACCCGGTATTAGATTTACGGGGATGGCAATTCAACTCCAGCCGCGTAAAACTTTTCTACCGGATGCCATAGACTACTCTGGCGGCAGAGAGTCGCTTCTGCCCCGAAGAGAGCCAGTCCAATCCGCGATAGACTGGATACGATGTTCTGCTCCTCATACGTTCTCAGTCACTCACGAAATTCCGGGTGATCCAAACAGAGCATTGTCAGATCCCTGCTAGTCCACAAACCTGTCACTGATAGTCTGTCAAGGGTGGACTGGACAGATACAGAGACTGTACTGTCTATACTACTACTAAATGTATTACATGTTTTTCTTTCGGCTGTTTAAAAGATTGTTAGGTTTACTTTCATGCCAGGGTTCAACTTGAGGTCGGTTAAATTTATCATGCGTGAGGGTCACATTGAGGTTTGTAAAATTTACTATCGGGGTTCACCAAGAGGTTCATGAGATTTACTATCAGTAGTCTAGAGGTAACGTTATAGCCTGGGTGCCATCCTATTTCTACCGGGGGCTACTATACTCGCTACCCTAAAAAGTTACATTTTTTTAGGCAATCGCTACTTTTCTAAGGTAGCGAGTGTAGGAGCCCCCTCGGTAGAAATAGGATGGCACCTAGGCTAGTAACGTTACATTAAGCAGTGCCCTCACGTATACCACAAGGCTAAATAATCTATACCAAGACCAGGCGTTACAATACAAAGGCTTGTTCAAAAGGAAATCCAAGATACGAATCTCGAGGAACAGACATTGAAGTCCCTTTGATTATGGACCAGCTTTGTCGTACAGGTGTACATGCTTTTCAGTGAGAGCTCACCACGTTCTGGCAATCAGATTGATAAAATTTTACGATCTTAAACCAAACATCTCTCTGAATTGATAACGAATTTGAATTCAATAGAAAAGAACACAAATGGGTACAATTCAAAGTATTTTATTGAAAACATGAACATCAAACCATGTAGATTGGGGCTATTCACCTTGAGTGATACAGTACTGAACAGAATATGTCAATAATGATCAGAAATACACCAAAACAACAATCAGGATTCAAGATAATATTTACTCAAGACAGGCAACGGGATAGATTTTGGAAATGGCCAGACATTTTAGGTAGCATCCACTAAATTTCCTCAATCTATCCAGTTGCTTGAGAACCTGTCATCTTGCCTATCTTATTACCTGGATGCCTAGCTTTGATGATATAACAGTCAGAATACCATAGCAAAGACTCAAAGTGAATATCCCCTCACTATAACAAAGACTTCTTTACATAATTTTCCATTAAAAAACAATGATTCAAACAGTACAATCGTTATGTTAATATGAACCATTCATAAAATACACCTACAATCTAACCATTTTTCTTAAAAAAAAATGATTTCCATATCTACATTATATTACACACCTGATTCCTTGATCATGGGATACAAAAGTACAGACTTTTTTATCGTTCAACCTGTATACATGTAGCAAGAGGAATTTCACTTCATTCTTAGCAGTAAGCATTGTGTCTTTATGTAGTGGTAATGCAAGGTATGTATAGACATGTAGGGGACAAGTTTGGACTTAAAGACAGCTTGGCATCACTACTGCATTTCTTAAACAAAAAAATGTTCTCAGTGAAACAATGTTAGAATCTGCAGTGCATTGCTACTGTAAATGCATTTACTTTTGCAGTCATTCAATTTCGAGGTAGTAGGGAAAGGGAGGTTACGATTTTGTGGTAAGAGGTCCCCTCGAAACTTAAACCACAGCGAACACTTAAAGACTTACAGTATTTGTAATTGAAGTGGTAAAATTTGTGTATGTATGCTGGTTTACATGTGAGCTACACTCAACACTCCACACCAAATTGGTTAAAGTAGACTACCTAGTCCTGACCCTATTCTCACCTCTTGCCTAAAGACCCACTGGACTTTGTCTGACGGAGCTCAGTGAGATTAGTTATTGTTTGTGCTGCCCTGATAATGATGTGATAAGCATGTTTGCAAGTCTACAGAAGTTTGAACTTGGTAAATGGTTTCTGCCTGGTCTCATGTAACCAAATACAATAACCAAATACATCAATTCCTGGACACATCTTCCCGGTTTAGAAAATACACGATCAATTTCTGTGCACATCTTTCAGGGTTTAGGAAATACAGTACATCATCAATTCCTGTGCACATCTTCCTGGGATTAGAAATACCGTACATAATCGATTCCTGTGCACGTCTTACCAGGCAGAGAGATACATCATCAATTCCTGTGCACATCAATTCCAGGTTAAGGGACAGGATACCTTTGTAGTGAGGTGAACCCTTCCCACACGCTCCACCACCCAACTGCTATCAGTAGATTTACAATACCATTAGTCATTGTAATGTCTACAATCTACATTCTCAGACGACTTTGGGACAAATTGGCACGCAAAAGTAAACAGCATCCTGCCGGTGGTGTGAGACCACACAAAGACTTAAATTACAGAAAGGGCCTGTATAATAGTATCAGCACCATGGCATCAGTTACAACTAACATGTTCCAACTCTATTATAGTAACAAAATACTGTAAAAGGGAAAATGTTCGTGGGGATTTAATTTCACGGTAGGGAGAAAATGGAGTGTTCGCAGTGGTTTCAAGTTTGCGGTAGAAACAAGGGGGTACGTAGGTGGGCAGAAGACAGTTTGCGGTGGATATGTGACCGCAAAACCGTGTGCATAAAACCTTTGTGATCTTTTCCCCTTTTACAGTGATCCCTACAGCTAGTATAAAATTGATAGTTCTTTTTTTTAAATCCGTTGCAAACGGATGCTCTTGTTAAAAATTAATCATGAAAACACCAACTCTAGACAGATACACAAGAAAGTAAACACTATACAGAACAGCAGAGATATTCCCTTTGGTGACATTTCGACTTGCAATTTCTTTGCTGTACAGAAGAGACACCTGTTGCCTAGAATTGGTACTACACCTGGCATTTGACCAGCAGGTGGAAAATAAGGGTTGTTTTTACTCGTCAGGCAGAGGTTAGGCTTCAGCTTGTGTTTGATTTCTTTTCAGGTGCTTTTGTCAGGTTTTCTTGTTTGAAAGGTCAGAAAACCTGACAAAATAGCAAGCCAAATAGCTAAAAAGATGTCCAAAATAAGCTGGAGTATAACCTATGCTTAGAAAGTAGATTGTTTTCTTTTTGTTCATTTTTCAAGACATCTTGGCTACTTCTATATATACAGATAATATGTGTAGTAATACTTGTACCTACATAAAAAACATATCCCGTCCAACAAATCTGTACAGTAGCTTATTCAGCAACAAACACGTCCTTTTCCAGATATGATGTTTGTTTGTTTGTTTGTTAGAAGAGCTGCCGTTGTTTCTAGAGGTCCAACATGGGGACGTCGAAGAGGTCGCACACGCCTTCCGAGTCGTCCAGGTTGAAGTGGTAGTCGTGGTCGCCCGGGGGCGGGGATAACCTCAGGAGGGGCGCGAAGGCTGCGAAAAGAAAGGACAGTTTGTCACCACATCTTACAATTACTGTTTACTAAGTTCATTTGTATTCAAGAGATACTTAAGTTCGCAATATTCATGGAGACCTTCTCTTTGCAAACGCATCCCCTTCCCCACACCTTCCGTCCCAAACACTAGCACTACTATGATAGCGCTACCGAAAATGACTGATAACACCCACTTGCGAACTCAAGGACCTCGCGAACTCCTAACTTGCTAAATGTAGTGCTTGCAAACATAAACAGACTTACAGTACAACAAGCTCTAAGTGGGTATCCCGAACGACCTGACATAGCTACTGGTATGTAGATGTAGCCATGGGTCAAGCCTGCCACCACAACGTTACAAGAAACTTAACATTCTGAACAGTAACAGAGATCTACTTTAAGTTATAGCAGGTTCATAACATCACAATAAGTTTATTCTTCTATAATGGAGGCAAAACGTACCTTCTGATGCCATCAGTTCATCTATAAACTCTCCATCCATGGATGGGTCTGGAAAAAAACAAGAACAAGTCAAATTTGTGCTGATATAATGGAATCTGCATTAAAGTTTAGGCAAAACTAGAAATAAGTATTTGCTAGCAAATACAAACAAGTTCATATTTATGTAAGAGAAAATTGAAGGTGATATAATTTGTAGTAGTGGGCATTGTATGATGATATTCAGTACTATTTTTATGCCCAGAAGTTATGCTTTTATTGGAATTCTGCAAGTTGGTGATACTGAAGCACAGACTAGTGATCTATGATGGTACTGCAGTCTTGGAACAGTCTGGTTTATAGGATATCTAGACAGGAAACAAGATGGCAACCAAAAGATGTCTATTCTCTAAGCAGAGGTTTGAATCGGGGGGAATAGTACTATTAGATTAGAAGTGGCCAGGATTTTTTACACTGGCCTCTCTCGTTGCAGTGTAAAAAAATCCTGGCCACTACTATTTCCCCCGATCGAAACCTCTGCTTGGAGAATACAAGATGTCGGCACCCATGGACGGGAGCAGTTATGAAACAGGTTTTGCTATTGCAAACCTGTAATCATGAAAACATTTCTTAACAACACATTACAACACGGGTAAAATCACCATTTTTGTGCATACTAATAAAGCAGAAGAAACATTCCGGGCTTGAGTGTGTGTGTGTGTGTGCTTGATTTCAAACGGTTCCAAACTTTCACCAAAAGAAGACTGTAGATTACTAGATGCCTGCAATACAGAGAGTGGCACAAGTACCACATTCAAAGCATTCTGTACCTTTTGAGGGGTCAAAGAGTCCACCGATGTCCCCAAAGGCATGGATTTCTCCTCCTGAGCAAGACAGAAAACAGATTAGAACAAAGCCGTAACCAGTACCCAGTAACAAGTATGGGCAAACTGCAGTAGCTGCCACTAATATGATCTGTGGTGCAGGAAGTCACAAGAGTCTTCTAATACCCAGTTCTTGGGATGTGTACCTAAACATACCATCAGGTACAGGTACCAGTACAGACCTGTACCTGAACTAAATTTATTTGACAAAGTAACCTGTAGTCTTCGATGACAGGAGCATGAATAAATAGTTCACAGAATGTTTATTTAGACCAGGTATCGGTACCTGTACATCAATGTTCCAGTATTTTGGACCTGTAGCTAAATGATTTTCAGGGTGCTGTACAAATCCCTATCCAGTTCTGTACTAAAGACTCACCGAGTGTTGGTCCGAGGCCAGGTTTGACAGGTGAGGGTTGGGTGGGAGGTAAGCTCATGGTGTCCATGGGGGAGGCTGCTACTGACGTCTGCGGGAGGGCAGACTTCCCTGGGGTGGAGACACCTGGAACACACATGGAATGGTCCTGTTCAGTTTCTGGTTGCTAGGATGGTTATACCGTTCTCTTGAATTCAATTTCTAAGTGTGTTTCTCAACTTCACATTTCTATTCCTCCAACCCCACATACCATCATAATCCAGTTTTTGTAAATTTCTCATTTTACATATCATTGTGAATTTCTTGCTAATTCTTTCTACTAGTAGTTTTAAGCATGCATTTTCCAGCCAGCCTGCAGGACCAACTTTGACCTGCAGGGTCAAGGCAACCTTCCCATCCTGCCAGTGTCTGGTTACACCAACTTCCACCTCACATCCTGTCACTCTACACTATTCAAATATTCTCTGGACACATACCACGACAAAAAAACACAGGACAACAATACCCCCATTCTCATAAATCATAACTCTATCATTAGGCCACACCAAATTGATTTTTTGGTCAACGGATATTTTTTTAAATTTTATCACGAGGACATCATTAAAACAGAAGGCTGGGGTGAAAACTTACACCTGACCCTGTTCACTCCCTGAAACTGTATGCACCAAAGTACAAACTTTCCTCTGAGATTCTGTTTTGATGTTAACCAAGAAATAAAATTGGTGTGGCCTTAGAGTGCACATTAAAAGTTGACACACTGACCTTGCTGTATCAGCGGGATCGTCTGCTGTGGTACTTTAGCCGGCGTGCCCTGCTGTTGTACCGCCGGCATGTCCGGCGGGGGGACCGGTACCACCACTGGACTGGAGCTGGACGTGTCCTTGTTGACCAGAAGGACGTAGATCGGACCGGAGTGACTCTTCAGGTGGATCTGGTACTTCTTGCCCTGTGCTTGTGAAGCTGCCTCGGGGATGGGCACCTCTAACTGTGTACCTGACGGCGCCTGCACTGCTAGAAGGGTGTCTCCTGGTAGGGTAGGAAATAAGGAAAATCAACAGGGTTAAACATTAGTCTACTAGCTTCAGACAAGTAGATTTCTGTTGATGAAGACCTAGAACAATTACCAAAAATGCCAGTGTATTACAAATTAGGTTATCCAACATTGAAATGCCTTTGAGAAGCATGAAGCTCCAATAAAACAGCCAAACTTTTTAGTCTAAGACCCTGTTTATACACGGATTCGCGAATCAGGATTCACCCAGGCACGGGATTGATCCAGATTTGATTAGATCGGGATTACCCCATTTGGGGCCAGATTCGGACTGTTCATGAAAGCTAGAATGGTGTCTGAAAGGCATTGCTCATACACAGTGCTGTTGCACATACATGTTTGATATGGCTACACCTATTTTGTAGAGGTCAAGGGACTAGGCAGGTAGTTTGTATAGTTGCTTTTCTTTCCCCTTTCCAACCCCACGTCGGCCCTCACCTCTGAAGCACCTGCAGAGGTCCTCGTGCGTGACGTAGGCCAGCCGGTGGTTCTCCACGTCCTCCGTCACGTTCTTGATGCTCTGCTGCACCCAGAGCCGCTGCTGGTCCAGCTCAGCCTCCTTCCTCTCCAGCGCCTCCAGCTCGTCCTTCAGCTCACCGAGACGGTTCGAGATCTCCGTTGTGTTACAGCCTGGTCCCGCGCCCCTGAGGTTACCATGGAAATGTGACTATCAATCATAATGGCGCACTGGTACAGAAGTAAAGCCACAGCAAGCAAATCCTATGCATGACATTCTCTGCAGATTCCAAATTTGATGAAAGAGGGCCCCCCAAAAAGATGCCTAAATTGTCAAAATAGAGATCATAAGTGAAAAAACATGGAATCAGAACCAACAAGTCTTTCATCATGTATTCAAGAAGAGCAGAAAGTGACACTAGTGTGGTAGACTAATATCCCTACAACTACACACGAAATACTTTTCATGAGTGTGAAATAGGTTTCGCTTGTTGCGGGCCTGTAATAGAGATCTCTCGAAGAAAATTGCAGAGTGAGTGCTGAAGACTTACTTCCATTGTATACTGTTTTTAGATTTCTTCTCAATGAGACCTATGCCCTCCAGAACATTAGTGATGTCATAGATTCTTCTCTTCTGTCTGACAGCCAGTGTGTCTGCAGCCTGCAAGCAGGAAAAGTCGGGTGATTAATTATAGTTCATAGGTGGCAAGGTGATCTTAAAGATAGGTAAGGGTAATCTCCAAGCAGATCTACATGGGGCGCGAAAATCGTATATGCTAGCCAGAGAAGCTCCAGTCAGCCAGATAAGCTCCAGCCAGCCCCGGCATACTGGACCTTCTCTGGCTAGCATATACGATTTTCGCGCCCCGTGTAGATCTGCTTGGAGTTCTGGGTTCAAATCCCTAGCAGGACCTGATGTTGTGCCATTGGGAAAGGCACTTAACCCCTGTTTGTCTACATGACTCGAGTGCCTAGCTTTGGTTAGGGATGACGCCCTATGTTTGGGGAGAGCCACACCTTGAGTATGTTAAAGAACTCATCACACTTATTCAAAAATAGTGGTCCATCCCAGTGTGAGTAGACCAAACCTTACACTAGGTTACTCTCCAAGCAGAGGAGGGGTTTCAGCAGCCTGAAACTGTCTGCACTAAAGTACAAACTTTCCTCTGAGATTCTGTTTTCATGTTGATTTTGGGATTTAGCATTTTTTCAGAAAATTTGTTAACCAAGAAATCAAATTGGTGTGGCCTTAGGCAGTAATATTCCTGTTCCTGGATTCTGCAGATATCTCCTTTTTTAATGAGATTTCTGGTCTGGATTTGACCTTTGAAAACTTGACGGGAAAGTTCAGCAGACCAGCCATCTGCCATCCTGCATCAGTCCACCATCATGATGAGTTAGGCGAAAATGCATGTGTACTGTTGCAGTGCCTTTTAAAATCTATATTGAATAGCTGAAAAAAACTAAAAATAACTAGTCAAACCTGTACAAGTGACCACCTCTTCATAAGGACCACCTGGCCAATGTGACCACTTTTAGTGGTCCCTTCTATAATTTTTCCCATTGACACAAGCATTAAGAATCCTGTCTATAATGACCACCTGTCCACATAGACCAGACTTTTCTGTACCTTGAGAGGTCTGCACGGGCAGAGTTGACTGAAGATACAACTTTACCAAAGTACAAAACCTCTGTCAATGTTGCATAGTTTCCACCGCGTACCAATTAAGAATATAATAAACTCCATGGCAAAAATAAAAATTCAGATTCTTTTACTTTTACATGTATATTGTTGGAAACAAGGTCTCTTTGAACCTCCTTGCTTTAAGTGGGCACGTTATATCTAACCATAATTTCCGGCCTATAAAGTGTGTGTGTAACCTTGGTGTGAGTTAGTGTGTGTACATGGCCTTGGGCTGATTGGTCCCTAATGTAAGCTATTCATACATGTCCTAAGAATAGTGCAATTTACCAATAAATCTTCTTCCTTACCAGGTCTTGTTTGAATTTTGAAGTTAGCTACAGAATATCAGATTCAATCTCAGAAGAGAGCCAGTAAGGTTTGTAACTTGGTTTTGCTGGCAATATGTTTCAATTAGGATCTAATGCCGTACACCCCAATTTTTTTCTGTGCACCTAAATTTTTAGGTTAGGTGTCGCATGAATTTTGAGTCCTGTCTACTGATATTAGATAATGTGCCACTACCATCAACTTTGTCTATTGAAAGGTAAGTTGATTTGAAATCTCATAACATGGTTTACTTGTTTTGCAAACAAACATACAAACAAATACTGAACGCAGATAACATCATTACTGGGCATCCAGAGCTATCCTGCACATAGTACTACTAGTACTAGTCTAGGCTCTACCAGCCTCCCCGGGTCGCTGGGAAAATAGTAGAAATTGGCCAAAATAGAGTCAATTGTATGAAGGGAGTCGGCTACGGAGAGAGGGTCCAATATTGCAACCCTGCGAATGTTACCCTCCATGGCCAAAGTCCCTCGGCAAATGTTCTCTCTATAACCGACGCTCTTAGTCTGGTCAAGGAGGTTTCTGGTCTGGTAGAGAGTACTTCTAGTCCTGCATCTTCAAACTGACTACTGTCTCACAGTCATGTCCAACACACATGTTCAGTTCAAACAAGGAGATTTAAATCAAACCTCCTTGGTTCAAAAGAAATACCTGGCTTGTGAGAAGAAAAAAAAAGACGACCTTTCTGTGCTCTACATCTTTTACAAAAGACTGGAGACAACAAAACAAAACAGTCAAGAACAGCTGGCTATGAATACCAATAGCAGCAGCACAAAAAGTCTTTTCCCTTGCCACATTGGAGTTGCCATGCCAACAGCTGACGACGTCCAAAACGTCCATTTTGGGATCTCGCACTCAGTACGGGGACGAAACCCGATTAAAGTTAACAAATTGAGTCCTGTCTTTGTTGGTCCTCAAACAAGTTTTATGGATCTTCTGACCTATTCCCCAATCAGGAATACATTAAGGTATCAACTTCAAGCACACTATAAACATAAATCTTATCACTTGTCAACAGAGCGGACAAAGAAGCCGCTTTTGTCCTCCCTTCAACAACAACAAAGGAAAACTCATCATCGTGCTCGGTTTCAACAATTCCGTGTCGCAGCGCAGAAAAGATGCGCAGGGCGACAAATGGACACTGTACGCCACGAGATAGCATTTTTATGTTTTTATCGTAGAAGCGTGAGGTGGCGTCTTCTAAAAAAAGACTTGTTTATCTGTCATAAAAGACGGTCGCTAGGCAACAAGAGGACCAACTATGTTTATTCATTAACTAGAAGAGGAGAATTTCCATTCATACCCTCTGGCTCTCCAGAACCCTGGAGTTCACAATAAGGACAAATCATCTGATATAAACGGTTGATGTGGAGCTCTCTAAGGTCACGACATTCGGTCGCACACTGAAGCAAAGAGCATCGTCTGAGTGGCAAGGTTCTCTGGTCTGCTACATCCGTCCGCTCTAAACGATGGGAGACCAGCTGGAGCTGCCTCAGCAGCCGTACCGGCGAGGATCGGTGGTCCAAGAGATCGCACGACAACGCAGGGAGTCTTACCATCAACAACAACTGCTGCAGGGCTTCAGGGAGAAAACTACCAGTGCACGGTACGTGTTTGCTTCACTTACAATTTCTTATATCTTTCTACCATGTCTACTATGTCATTAGACGTTTGAACGGATTTTGGAACACATGTGCAATGGCAAATTTTAACTGCATGATACGTTACTGAGAATACAAGATAAGGGCTTGTTGAGTTACTATAGGGGAGGGGCGAAGAGTGTTGTTTGCTAGATTTATTATATTTGGTCTTGTGTATTTATATCCACATGTTTTAATACTTTTATGTTCTAAAGGAAACATCATAGGCACACATAGTGCCCATCATAGGTAAACCTGGTGGGAACTGCATTTTCTATATAAAAAGACTTTTTTAAAAACTCAGGACGATGCAAATTAAATGTTTTGTTATTTTGATAACTGTATTTACATTACATAGGTCCAATTAGACAGTTATTGTCAGTTGAGTGCCAAGTGTTTTCAGATGTTGTTGTTTCCTTTCTTCTTGCTTTTCAATAGATCAATTCATATGATAAGTTCAATATAGTCCATTCCAAGTAAATGTATGGATGTTTGTTTGTTGTCATCTGTTTCAAAACTGTTTGTTAAAGAGACGTGATAGTTTGGAAACATTTTGAACATTGTTTTCACTTTTGGAATATTTTCCTGGTTAGCTAAACTTTGTTACAACAATACTGCATGTGACACTTCCAATAATGTCGAAATAAATGTACCCTAACTCCACTCTCTATTTAAATGAAATGTAAATATTTCTAATGGGGTCAGTGGCCTGGAAATAAAGACATTCACACATTCCTGTGAATGGCTATGATGAGAAGGAATAGCTGTCCCATAAGTCGCAGAGGCGGCGGCACGAAATTTGGTATGGGGAGCGAGACTTTTCAGGTGAAATGTTCACTATGATGAGCGCCAGAGGGGTAACAATACTAGGGGGGTCCCCCCATGCTCCCCCGAAAAATTTTGAAATCTAGACCCTCTGAAATGCTATTTCCTGCATTCTGAGCGGCAAATTTTGCTGGAATAGTAAGCTAAGTTTAATGACATCTCTACTTGTAAAAAGAAATCCAAAAGGGTTTTGGCTTGAGTTTTTGGGGACGACGCCCTCCTGACATACAATTTTTCCGCCGGAGGCGCGACATGGAACATTTTTGACCCGTTTCTGTAGCCCTTGGGCCACACACTACATCAGGGGGCTGGTCCACTGGTAGTGATGTGTGTATGTACCATTTTTAGAGTCTTTGGTATGACCCGACCTGGGATCGAACTCACAACCTACCATGTGCAAGGGGAACACTCTACCCACTAGGCCATTGCACCGGTCAAAAAACCTCAAACCTCTTTGCTTGTAGAAAACTAAAACATGTTTTTTTCTTCCCTATTGCCCACCCTACTGGACTGCCTACCACAGAGAATGGTGAGAACTGTACACTAGTCCTGTGTTGTGTGTACTGTACATCACAACATAGATTTGTATGTTTATATCCTCAAGGTGTGGCAAGCTTTGTGATGGTGTACACAGGGCACAGTTTGTAGTGGACATGCCGACCTGCAAACATTGACTGTCCTTGCGTTTTGTGCTTCTTTATCAGTTTAAGTATATGAGTTTCAGTTTACAGAATTTGACTTATGGTGCTCAACATTACCTTACAATGAATAAAAAGACTCTTTTTACACAACCAAGAGATTTATTCCACCGACGTTTCGGTGTAAAAAGAGTCTTTTTATTCAGTGACTTACCAACCTGATGAAACTATTCACGTATTACCTTATAATTTAAGCCATGTGTAAGCCACGGCACTGGTTAAGAATAGGTTGGAAAAGGTCATATTTATATTGCAATAATGCCAATAGAGTCATACACTGTCATTGATTTAGTTCATGGCTATCATGTCCAGATGCTACACAGAGACAAAGGATAAGTATTGTACATATAAGGTAACGCGGTCGAACCTCAGACTGAGGACGAAGCATGGCGCTTTTGTGTTAGCTATTAGTGCAATGCGGCTTCACTACGGTCTGTGCATTTTTGGCCACGCACACCAAATTAATCCCTACTCTCCTTGATATGTGTGTTGGGTTCTTTTATGTGCAGAGGTTTGACGCCCTAAAGCTCCCTCATACACAGGGCCGCTGGCTACGTCCCCCTCCAATAGGACGATACATGTTGAGGCCAGGGCACGAAATATGGGTCGCTGGCTCCACGGAATTTGAACAAGATGTGGTGAGAGGCATGGTGTGCAAACCACTGCACCATGCAAACAAGGCGCATATAATTAATAAAATAAAAATCAAAGAAAAGATCTACATAGTTTAGATGGCATGATATCACTCAACAGAGACAACAGGTGGTATAAATTTCTGGTGAGATCTACTAGTTTTCAAACAAAATGTGAAAAAACAATACACAGTAATGTTGTAAAATTCCAAACCTCTAAATCTTATGTGCATACTGACGATGACATGTACCTACACTTTTTGAAAACTCGGAAAGGTGTCCCTCATGTCTCTTCTCAAATACAGGACAATCACCTTCCAGCTTACAGCGGCCATTCAAACCCCTAGACGGGTATCAGTACTGTGTATATTGGAGCTCAAATTGCTAGACTGATACTGGAACCCCAGCCTTGTGAGTTGTGATGCAGGTGCTCTGTGGCCGTGGGACCACAAAAACCTGTAACTGCACACCACAAAAACAATATTCAACTGGTTGGTCCTTTTGATACAGCCTTGCCACCGATAGATCTGCTTGGAGATTATCCAGGACCCATCCCTCCATCCCAGGATATTTTCGCCACAGTGGCATGCATTTTACCCCTGCGCCAACCCCCACTCAACACACAAAAATTACCGAAATACTGAGTGGGACTGGCACATATCTAAAGCTAGAGACACCCTGCTGGATTCTCTCCATAAAAAGCTTTCATAGCCATTGACTCCTGCTTTTGCATTGTGCTGAAACTTTGTGAACAACTGTTGGTGTTCCATTTTCTTCCAGCATGTTAGAAGTGACATTATGTTACACCTGCTCAGCCTGGGGCCAAGGTGTGACAGTTGTTCTGATCTAGTAAGAAAGCTCTAGTCTGGGTTGGAGAGGCAATCCTACCTCTGTGGCATAAATAATCGACCACGAAACTCCACACCTTGGCATGAGAGAACCTTGGCCCATATAAAAAGTCATGTATCAGCGAGCCCCCACGCTCCCCCAATAGACTCCGCTGCTCCAAAAAGTCTGTGAAGGAGGCCGGGCTAGAAAGCTCTAGGTTGTCAATTGAGAAAGCTAGAACTACAGAAGAGTTGGAGTTGTTATCTTTAGCAATTGTTACTTTAACCTAGCTTTGTGCATGATCACCCCCCAGTTTTGTGAAGTGGGACAGTCAAGACTCAACCCTGTGAGCAACCACCCCCGCCCCCCTTGTGATGACTCACCCCCTCCCCCGCCTACACTTGGGGGCGGTACCTTCCTTCTGGGTGGACCGGCATCAAAACAACCCGTCAAAGAGAAGATATGAAGTTCAGGTATTTTTTTCCACATGCCATTAGTGCTAAAGGTTAGCCCTGGTCTATTGTGAGCGTGTTGAAAGCACGCCGATAGAGGCTGATATCGGGTTCCCCATTCACACAATGGCCGCCGCGTGCTTTGTTTGCCCAGCGGGAGGGCCGCGAGCAGCACACCGAGGACACTGGCTGGTCCGCCGCCTTGGGAGGCTCAACCTCGTGGGAACACAGCTCATTGAGTCACATATACAGTTTGCAGCCATGTATGAAAATGTCACTGTCCCTGCTACGATTTCTGATGAGCTTTCAAAGTACTCAAAATTTACAATCGGTTACGCTGAACTGTTTGAATTAAAAAGTTGTCGCAAGAGTGGCTAAAAGCCAACGTACGATCGATCCGATATAGAAGCGCTGCAATGTATGACAGGCTAAGATTTTGATACAAAACATTCAACAGTGGATCAATTTTTATGTCTTCGTGCATTTGAATATTAGTGAAAAGCATAATCTGAAACTGTTGTAAACAAAACAAAGCGAAGTTCGCACAGTTAGGCACGCGTGCAGACGCTCTGTTTAAAACGACACAAAAGCCCATGAAACACACGACGATTGCAACCGAACCAAGCCTGCGATCGCATTCAAACTGGGCCAACTTACCACTTTAAGATCTAAAACTCCATCTTTGGCTTCTTGGAGGAGGGTGACGAACTTTGTAGTGAGAAGACCGAGGCTTTTTTCGTGCCTACTCGGCCCCGCTGGAGACGCGTCCGCCATATTCATCTTGAACTTCCCGGATGTGGAACGTTGGGCGCGAAGCAGCATGGGATATTTGGTCTGAAGTACTGCACTTTAATTTTTATCGCTAGAGGCCGCTCGTGCACGGTCCTCCTCGCATTACAGGGTGCATGCATGATTTTCTCCCGCTAGTCGGCGCTGCTACTCCATCATTACCTACATGAAAATGCAGGTGAAGTTTTTGGCTTCTTGTCACCTGTTGCCATGTCACGATGGAGACTACAAATCCTAACTCGTGTGTCGTGTGCGTCAATAGCAAAGATATACTTCAGATATTCGATCTGACCCCTACCTCTTTCCTCATGACCCCAATGAAAATCGGCATGCAGGCCGATTTGAGCTTCTCATGAATAAGAATACTACAAGACCGAAATGACAAACAAGTTAATGGCAAAAGTTTGAAGACATTCCCATTAAAGTTCATTGAAGTTATTCTGTAAATTTTGTAGCCTCTTCGCAGACTTTTTGGGGCGCTGTTGTTTATTCTTTTTGGGAGTGCTGATTCGTATTCCTCTTATGAAAATTGCGAATTAGCGCTCCCCAAAATGATAAGCACCGGCGCCAAAAGAAGTCTGCGAAGGAGGCTATAACTTGAATTTACAGAAGATCTCCAAGGAACTTGGGAATGTCTGCAAAATTTGTGCCTCAATAAGTTTTAACTGCTGCTATCGTTGACTTAACGATCGAATTCCAAATCCCACATTTCCACACAGAAAGTTGTCTGAAGGTTAATCACACTATGTCATCTTCGCCTAATTATAAGGGATGGGGCGTGGTTCCTCTCTAATTTAGGATGGGCGTGGTTCTGCTCTAATCTACAGCTCCGCCCTTCTGTTCTTTTTCACATGTTCTCAAGGGTCTCATTCTGATGCGTATCAACATCATTACCCAGCAATTTTCTTCTTTCATAAATTTTACCACGAAACAATTCTTTTCATTGTTAAGGGTAATTGCTGTCGTCACCGTGAGGCGGGTTGTCGTGCTGAGCAGTAAATTGTGAATAATAAACCTCCTTGTATCAACACAGGGCGACCCTACTCCACGACAGGTATATTTTTGTACAGACGCTCCAATCCTCAAAATCGGATGCGGTTGCAAGTTTACGTGTCATAAGTCATAAGTCGTTCATACGATACCGCGGCGACAGGCAACAGGGTCAAATAAAAACATAACCCTGCGCAGTACAAGTCACATGAGCCGCCCTCCTTTCTAGGTGTTTCCGCGGCAGTGAGGACAAGCTTTCTGACACCTGTTTGTCTGACAAGACAGGGTTGGGCGCTAACGACGGGTTATCTGACCGGTGCATCTCTTGTCCTTAGGATGCAACCCCTCGTTGCGTTGGAAACGCTAGACGCTTCCCGAGGATCTCGTTTCCCCAGGGCCTCTCGTCTGAAAGGAGAGCCTATTGTCTCCGCCCGGTAATTGACTCTGGGGGCCAGTGGGACAATGCTGAACATTTCTGTACGTCAGTGTGTGGCGCACGATGTCAGAGGGAGGCCGCGGTAGATAGACGTCACTCCCGAGTCGCGAATCTCGGTACAATATTGATTTTCTCGCGTGGCGGTTCGGTGATCTGAAGAGGACCAGTTCTAGGATTACCCAGGAAATACATCAAGGATGGGCGAGGACAAGGATACCGGGTAAGTGTGCGGTTGTTTCCTACCTGTCACACCTGTCACAGGTAACATGGCGATCTCCCCGCGAGGTGATCGCAGAACCTTGTCAACTACAAATCACTGTTCCTCCACAACCCTGAGATTTACCCTCAAGCTTGATGAAAAATACGGCCATTAGAGACACGGTATACATTTGGTTTATTTCACACTGGCTGTTGCCGTTTCGGAATTGTCTAACAGCAATCTACAAAAGTCAACGGCGCCGCACGGTATTTGTGGTCGGGTGCTATAGCCTCAGAATTGAAGCACAGTAATGCCACGTTGTAAAAATCATTGCAGTTGCACTGTGACTTGGTGGATTACGAACACATAGCAACGCTATAAGTCATACGTGTATATCTATGGCACTATGCCCGAAGAGATACATCCGCTTAATGATAATCGGCTCTAGCATTAGCAAACAGAACTATGACAACATTAAGTTTATGCCTGGAGCACTGTGTTGTTCTCGTCACGTCAATAGAGAGAAATACGGTTGTAGAGAAAATGATGACGAATTTGGGATTTACCAAACACGATAAACGTTCGATTATGAAAAGAAAAAGGAAGTAGACGATGTCGTCACTAAGAGTATGACGTGTTGATCAAATTGCGCCGCAGTGCTTTGAGGTTCAGTCGAGGATAAAATGACCGTGCCGGCCTAACAGGTGTTGCAATAGCATCGGGTAATATTGTGTAAATAGTCTCCTAGTTACCGAAAGAAGCGATGCAGAAGATGCTAGATAGAATAAGCATAGATTCTGTGCTGTCTAAGAGATATACTCACATCAAAACCGAAAGATTATTTTCTAACATTGTTGTCGCTCAGGCACTGGCGTGACCCAGCGAACCACAACGTGTTCTGTCATGTCACAGGGTAATATTATCCGCAGTATTTAGGGTCGCGCTGCTCGTTTTGTCTACCGCGGTTTTGTTGATGGTTGAGCGGCAAACATTCGCGAATCTCCCGGGAGGGGGGCAGTCGTCCTACGCACCTGCCTTCTTGGAATGTTGCGGGGGCTCGGGTCTTTTGGCATTATTAGATCACGGACTGGCTGCGATTTCATGATCAGCGCTGAAGACAAGTCACGACTAACGCCAACTCGTTTCCTATGGCTACACGAATCTCATCATTGCATACGTCACTCATTTTGAATTCTTTTCATGATTTTGTGGTTTTGAACTGGATGCAGCTGCTTCCTGGCGACCTTGCGGCAGTTTGGTCCATAAAAGCGTTCTTTTCAACGGCAAACTCCAGCCGCGAGGGAGCGCGGACTGAAGCACCATATTGTCTCAGCAACGGGGCTTTCCGAATCTGAACTGTCAAGTCGAAAAACCTTCCAGCTCCTTCCTTTTAGTGTTTCTCTCTTCAAGTTCTGTTGCTTGCACGTCTTCCAAGCATTCAGTAAAACCTGCAGTGATCAGATATTTAAAGCTAGCGGCGAGGTCAATGACCTAAGAAGTCCATGGTTAAGTGTGGGGGCAACCGAGCGTGAAGGCTGCGGACTTACATAAACTTGTAACAGGATCTCAGTTAGTTGACACAAAACTGTTTTTACACCACATGTACAGTTCAAGAGATCTGAAAAACCTTGTTGACGTTTTGTAAGCAGTAGACAACATTCCGTCATGGGAAGTGACCAAACGTCATGAGACATGAAGCGCTCGGAAATGTCAACTCAGTTGATAGTTAAAACTACGTACTACTAGTGATAATAGTGTTATATCAAAGAATAAAACGTGTTAGAAAAAGCGGGGAATTTGTGGATTAAAATTGACACAGGACACACGCTTGACACGTTTGTACAAAGCCGCGGTACAAAAACACACCTGTGCTGTGTAGTGTCTTTGCGACAGGCTGTTTGGTAAACTAGTCACGCCAAGGACCAGAACAATGGCACGCCTGATTCCAAGTCTGATTTTCTGGTGCTTTGCCCATTAACAGGCGAATTGTCTCTCCTTAGAAACAGGCGATGTTGTTTGTCACCGGGCCGACAAGACACTGTTACGAGTTCCCAAATAGCAACAGTTGTAATCGAGTTAGTTTGGAGACACAGTTGGAGAAAAATTAGATAACTTGCGCTCACGTTCGCCCTGGCTGTTTTTCAAAAGATTGAAATTGTGACCCGTACAATAGCGCTCCTTGCGGTTAAAGTGATCACTGCACTGTATCATAAATCAGCGCAAAGATGCGCAAATGACCTGAGAGAAAAGAAAAATGTGCAGCCAAAGAGTTGAAAGAAATTTATCAATATAGATATTTACTATGTATCCAATTATGTCTAGAAAGTTTCTAATCTCGAGTCCTGGTCTCATTCACGACATGGCTGTATACGAGTCAACTTTGAAAACCATTGAGGAATTGAGACCAGTCAAAGATTAACGTAATGATGTTCAAGTTTCTACATGTTCTAGTTCATTTGTTTAACCTATAATATACCATAGTCCTAATGATATTTGCGTACATAAAATTTCCGATATAATCAGAATTCGTCACAAAAACTCTAAAGATCTCTATGAACCGATTGGGTGCCGCAATGGCATCCGTGGACCGGAAGGAACATCTGTTTCTAATAAAAAGCATTCGGGTCGGATCAAAAACAATCTCTCTCGCCCTCCCTCTCTGTCCTCTGTGGATGGGAGACATTGTTGTCGTCAAACTGGACTTTCCTGGTATGCTGGCCTTTTGGGGTTGCTTCTCCACGGGGGAGATTTTGGACCACAACCTGACAAATGGAAATACGAGTTGCCCACAGCACCAAGAAGTCAAGGGTACGGGACTCAAAGGGTTTCTAGGAGATGGCAAGACGGGGCTAAGAAGCCATGTCGACTTCTGGAGAGACTCTCTCGGCTTCCTTTCTCTCTCGGCTGTCTCAAGGTGAAGGTCAGGCTGATTTATCGGACAGCGAGGAGAGTTACGACTTTCGTGCCTTCTTTCATCTATTTGTGGGAGAGGACGTGTCCCCATGGCGCCCTCACCAAGGACACAGGAGAACCGACACGTTTTGTCCCGGAGTTCCTACCAGTCCGCCAGAAGCCTGTATTTTTTTGTCCGCCCGATGCTATATCTACGGCTGTCAGCTTTCATCGGCGGTTTCTACAGTCGTTGGAAGAACAGTGGCGGGACTCCTTTCATTTTTGGAAAGTTTGTGTGGTTGAGAAAGGACGGAGGCTGGTGAGGAATGACCCTCCCGCCCAGGAAGATGTCGAGGGTGGTGACTGGGTGCCCCCGTGAGTCGTTGCGAACGTGACGGCTAGCCGTACTCTCCAAGCAGAGGAGGGGTTTCGGCTGTGTTTTTTTTACGTGTTTCTAGGCGTTTTTGTCGAGCTTTCTACTTTGTCATCGGCTAATCTAAGAAATGTATAATGTTTTCACCCCTACGTCCCCAAATCGGCTCGCCTAATCACACGTCTGATAGTCTGAATGCCAGGCTGTTTCCAGGACTTTTCCAGGCCAGCTCCTCGGCGCTTAGGGCCAAAATGCTCCCAAGGAAATTTTACCACAGCCTTCCCTAGCTCAGACAGACCTGTGGTGAAATTTTCTTGTGGATATTTTGTCCTGGAGTCGAGGAGCTGACGCATGAAAGCCCTGGAAACAGTCTGGCATTCAGACTAACACCCGGAAGTGACGTACCGCTGTATCTAAGTTACGACCACAGCCTCCAGCAGCCAGGAACTGAACAGTGTTCACAGTGATCAGCAGCAACACGTTGGGCGCGCAAATACAACAGCTTTAAACCTCACTTTCTCTCCTACAACAGCCATGTCGGACCAGGGGTAAGTCTATGTCCGTCAAGAATGTTGCTGTGTTGTATTTTGGGCAAGTTTTGTTCCTGGAACTGACAGATATGTGTGTTTTTGTGTCGTCTTTGCAGGGTGAAGGTGGCCGTCCGCTGTCGTCCCTTCAACCAAAGGTGAGTTGACGACTTCCTCACGTTTCCTGGTTTCTCTTGTCGCACCTAGTCGATCTTCACCACGTTTGTTGAGCTTTTGTCCACGTTTTCCTCTGTTTTTGTACGACGAAAGTTGTGTTTTTAACGTGTTTCCCGTGTCTGTTGTTTACAGGGAGAAGGACAGAGGGGCCAAGTTGATCATTGATATGAACGGGGCGATGACAACGATCCAAAACCCCGAGACGCCGAGTAAGTGTCCTGCGGGGCTGACATAATTTTTCCCCGCACACGTTTTGTCATTAACCCCGCGGTTTTCTTATCTTTTTAAGAATTCCTCTTGGTCTAGTTGAGGCCGAAGTTATTAGCTCAAGAGGTTTTAAAACATACTTGGATTGTACAGGTGCACAGGATATGTCCACTCAGACAAGGTAATGAAATGGCACCGCCCTTGTTTTCACGATGTTTAATTCAAGGGTCCTTGAAATGTTTCTTCCGGACAGCATGCGTAACAACACTTGATTGTGAAAATGCATGTTTGCCGTGTTTCACAAGTGACAGAAATGACAACAAAAACATAATTCTCTCCAACTTGCTTAAACTCAAGTTGTCTAACAAAAATTACTCACCCCAAACTGGCAAAAGGCTTATTTCTTGTAACAAGGAATTGACTTGAGCAATCAAACTCATTACAGCTATTTCCATTTCTGTTTGGCCACATCTATTTGGGCTGTTTGAGTAGCCTAGTTTGCTTCCTATTTATCATTTTTATGTCCCTCCGACCACATACCATTCTGGTGGCCACAGCCACCACATAAAAGTACTTGGCCAGAGAGACTGTTTGTCTTAACTATCTGCTCATTGCATAAAATGAATACTAGTACCTATGTTCATACTCAAATTATTTTCTTTTGTATGTAACGTTACCGATATGTACCATTCTTCAAATATTGCATAGTGTTATCGTTATTAAAGTGTTTTAATTAGCTTGTTTAGTTTTAGTGTTACTCAATTCCCATTACATCCAAAAAGCACTTGAAGCCAAAAGATGAATAGATAGCAGTGACCGCCACTGCAATCATTACTCTCAAAGCAGAGGAGGGGTTCGGGCTGTTTTTTTACGTGTTTTTAGGCGTTTTTGTCGGGCTTTCTACTTTGTCATTTTTTGTGTGTCGCCAACCCACACACAAAATAGAAATGACAAAGTAGAAACCCCAACAAAAACGCCTAAAAACACGTCAGAAACCAGTCGGAACACCTCCTCTGCTTGGAGAGTATGCAATCATCCCTAATAAACGGTCAGAGCCCAAAGAAACATACTGCAAGAGAGCATAGTGCTGCCACTGTCTTTGTGTGCACTGCACATGCTTCAATGAATCTATTGAACCCTCTTTACAGCAACTGGAGAGATCTTAAAATTGCTAATGAATGCCAGCAGACAGTTCTGAACAACAGTCTGAAAAAAGTTTTTTCTTTCGTTCACTGTCACTATTGTTTTGCATGTAACAGACATGCCTTAAACGTTTCCATAAAGAGGACAAAAAAATGGAATGTTGTTCTTGGCATTGCAAATGGCTTTGAATTTCGTTTGAGGTATGACTTTCCTTTTGAAAATGGATCCTGTTTCTGCTATGTAGCTTCTATATTGTTTTGCTGCGTCACTGCCTTTCTGAATTGAACCAGAGTCAGAATTCTATTGCTTTTGTTTCACTGTCAAGCTAGTTTATCATTTCAAACATTAACAGTTAAATGTTTTTGGATTGTTCTAATCACTTTTCTTTTTTTGCATGCGTCTTGTCTCGACAGACGAAGAGCCCAAAAAGGTAAGTGTCAGTCCCTTTGAAGTTTTATTGAGCAGGAGAAAATTGACCTTAACTTGCACAAGGCTGTAATTGAATTCAGTCGTTTGTTGATTGTACTTTGCTTGGGTAGTTGGCCCTACTTGGACAGACAATTATTGATCTTTGTCACTGTTTTACAATTAGATTTGAATTTCAAAGACGTCTTGCGCAAAAATACATTTCCCATTTGCAGCAGCTTGTCAAGTGCTGTACATCTAGTGCGAAGGAAACTGTGCCAAACTTTTTTCCGCTGAAGTTTACTGTAGCTGCTATAGCATTAAGACTAATTCTTCCTTATTTAAGTACTAGTATGTCCTTTTGTAAGGTATGGGTGGGGGGCAGTTTGGGAATCATTTCAAAAAATGATGAAAATGACGAGAAATCAAGATTAGTTGATGCATGAGAGATAATAATTGAATAGATGTCGGAAACATGGCCCCTCTTCAAATCTACTTTAGGATGTAATAGTCATCAGTAGAGAATGTGATCACAACATAGGCCAATATAATTAATTGTTTAGGAAATAACATTTATGCAACCCTCAAGTTTTGTGGCCAGGGTTATTGTTAGCTTAACTATTGTATCATCAATAGGTTGGACAGTAAAGAAATTTGCTAGGAAAATGAGATGTGAAGTTAGCCCAGTTTGGGAGCATTAGTAGTCAACTGTGTTTTGCTGCTGCAGTTAGAAGCATTGGTGACTCAAATATGAATCATTATTTAAATCTTGAAATTCGCGACTGTACAAAATGTACTTAACTTTGGCATTCTTTTTGGAATCGGAGTGATCCTGCTATTGTCAGCCTTACAATGAGGAATCTTACCAGGAAGCGGGCTCACTTGAACAGGAAGTTCTCAACACGCAGCACCCTGAGGGGTAGTGTTACCTTTGTCGTACCGTTCTCTAGGTCGATGCCCTCAACATAAATCACTGGTCGGATTACACCTGTACAGTTTTACCTGGGGCACTTAACGAGTTACAATGTTACACTGATGCAATTCCTGAAGATTAATAGACAACAAATCATGATCATTGCAATGGTCAAACAATGATATGATCTGGAATTTCTCTTACGATTGATTTATGGGCAGCTGTATTATTGTGGTATATTATACTTGACCAGAAAGTAGGACTTGTGTTGTCCAAGACAAATACTTCAAAATATATTAGTGAATGTACAGTTCATCTTGATAATTGTGTCTGGATTTTTAAGAGTGTAGTATACCTGATGTTTCATTCAAACTGAGAAGTACTGAAATTACATATCATTTGCATAAGTAAAAGTTTGGAATCAAACAGAAATCTAAGTAAAGCAAGGGACAAGTTATAAGAAAGTTGTCTTGGGATCAGGACTGAAAACGAACTGAAAAAATATGTCTAGAAGGTATTTGCTGCTTGCCTATTCAAAACAACTTCTGATGGTTGAAAAGGTGTATATTATATACTGTCAGTCTAAGAGGCAAGTTCTATTGAAGACTCTCTTGGCAACAATGTTTCTCTTATGGGAAGAATGTTTTTCAGAAAGCGGGTCAGTCGTCTCATTACATAAGAAAGAGTCTAGCAAACCCTGCTTGTAAATAGCGTCGAGTATCCTAGGAAACCACAGAAATTTACGAGCAGTAAAACATTACTTGCCCCAATTTTTGTCCCTTGTAAACCGAAGCTCATGTCTAATGCATGTCTTGGGTGAAGGTCAGGGCCGATACTGACCACTTTACTTCTTCAGATCAAACTAAAATGAATAAAGAAAGGATTCTAATGGTAAAAAAAGGAGATTTTTGTGTCGGGTCACCGGTGTCACACCACCTGTCGGGAATGACAATTGCTGACCCCACCCCTGTTTGCCTCACCTGTTGTATACCTTTGTTATGGAAACAGGGCTGTAGCTAAGTGGCACAGACCTGAAAATCTGCTTTGACAGTCCACGCACGGGTTGTTTTACATAATCAGTGGCTTTGGAATAATCTCTACTAAAGTTTTTCAGGTTTACACAAATCTTGAGATTAGTATATTTGACTGGAAAATCGTGGTAAAACAGAAGAATGCCCAGTTGTTACATTGGAACAATGCAGAAATTAATTTCAAGACAGATCATTCATGTTTAAAAAACCCTCAATATCAAGGAAATCTAGTTTGATTAGGCCCAAGAAAATTAGTGATGTGTTTACGATAAGGAGCCTGAAAAAATCAGAGTAAGAAGGTAGGGGTTATCTTTTTTTTTAAAGCTCGGCCAAAGTGGTCCAACATAACGTTACAGTTCAACAAAGTAAAACTGAAATGCACCTGGAGTTTTAGGGCACTGGTATTTCTAACAGCATTCTACAATACTCAGATTTTATGTCCCTTGCTAGCGGTTGACCCCCAAAAATACAAGGATCGGCAGGTTTTTGCTAGTGTCGGTCGGGTCATCGGAAATATTTCTTTCCTAGGCCTCACTCAAAAGCATTAATTATGACTTTAAAAGGACAAAAATGTACTTCTCGTCTCAAGTTGGTTGAATGAATTTAAGTGAGTGGGTCTGTGAAAGGTGCCAACAAAGTCTGAAGTGAAAACAAAATAAAATTTCCTCTTCTATTATTCAAACAGACAGTCTGTCTGCAATATTTTTATTTGTTGTAGAAACTGCCTGGCCAGTTCAATACCTCAACAAGCCCCAGTAGCATCCGAACAGTAACCTTTCGTGAGACATTTTAATTGGCACTTCCAAAGAGGGGTGAGGCCCCAAATGGCAGAACAAAAGAGCCAGCGTCATCTTACAACTTAGTGGCATTCTCCTTAGCCGTGTTTTCTTTTGTTGTTAGGAACGCAGCCCCTATGTAAAGTGTTATGCAAATAGCAAAGGTCCTTTGTGACAGGACACCATATATACATTGACATCAGTTCCATGGCATATCCTCAGCAGAGTCATTTTGTTGGTGTAAAGTAAATGTTCCCGACCAGAAAAGTTAAATAAAACAAATAAGTTTTTCATTTTTTTAACCAGTTGAAACACCTTTTTTTCTCTAGTAAAAAGTATAGGGAATACAGTTAGAAAGGGAATACAGTTTGATAGGAAATACTGGAAGCTGAACTCTGTGTATGCTTCAACTTGTTCAAGAGTAAGAAATATGACGATAATAAAGTATTATTCTATTAACGTCTCTCTGTTTCTATTCTTTTTTTTCAGTTCACATTTGACTTCTCATACTGGTAAGTATTATTTTCATAACCTATTTGTGATTAGACAGTTGTACAGAAAATTATGTTCCTTAAGAACACACCTTACTACAGACCTCAGGTACAATATTGATGTTACTACAAAAATATTGTAATATATAACACACTTGTTGCTAACAGAATTCATGATAGAACGATTAGAAGACAGAAATAGGTTAAACTGTGGCTGAGGTCTTTGTAATTTTCACCCAGTTATGTCAGACATAATAATGATGACGTTCTTTTTGCATGACTTGCCCTTCCAATACTATAACACTCCCGGCGTGAGCTCATAAAATATTTACAGGGTCTTTCCTCGCGTATTGTGTCAAGCATAAAGGGGTCGTTCACTTCAGTGATGTCAAAAAGCCTTTTCTTGCGCCCTGCGAGAAAGATAGAAAAAGCCGTCTGGAGACTATTAAAAATACTTTGTATCCATTTACAGGGCTCGAAATTCATTTTTGGGAATAGGTGCACTGGTGCACCCAACCCAAAAAATTAGGTGCACAGAAAGAATTTTGGGTGCACTATACATAGAATAAAGTTGAATGTCAGCAAAACATAATTACAAAGTTTAACGCTCTTAAGAACTTCAATCTGTAGTTCTATAGCTAACCTTAAAATTTCAAACAAGTAATACATCAAATAAAGTACAAAAGTTATATTCCTATTTCTGATACTCACATTTCAATAATATTCTGTATACCTATAGTGTACAATAGTGCCTTTACTCTATAGCCTACAAAAATATCTAGGTGCACTGGTGCACCCACAGTTAAAAATCAGGTGCACAACTCCAATTTTCCAGGGTGCATACAGGTGCACATGCACCCAGTATTTTGAGCCCTGATTTAAAAGAAACTATTACTAGTGAATGTATGTGGTGGTTTCATGTTCACGGTTTTCGTGGTAACCAGTTACCTCTTCACCACAAACTTAATTAAAGTTAAAGCCGCTGCAAAAATGCTTGTTTTATTTTCAGTGCACCTACTGCCTTGCTTCAACCACGAACTAAAGACCGTCGCGAGTGCTCCATTCTCTCCCTAACACAAAGTCAAATCACCGCGAAATTGAAAAATGCATTTACAGTATTTAGGGAGCATTTTGTGTTGTGCTGGTTAATCCCAAACACACAACACAGACATCTTTGACAACGATGGACTACAAACCTAAGACAGTTGTCTATCTCAAACACTTGTGAAATACAATGTTTACTTTGAGAATATTCCTGCTATTGTAAGCAAAATTTAGAGCTGCAAAATCAAAAAATATTTACTCACATCATATTTCGGGGGTAAAGTACCCTAGATATAATGATTTTTATTGCACTCACATGATAAAAGTCGATATATCAGTTAGAAAAATCACATGATTTATTATTATCACCTGGGCTATCAGGTATAAAGGTCTAATAACTTGTCAATACTGGCAATATATACATGTAGGGACACAAGTTCACTTCACCTTTAGGCCTAGGAAAATTAATTTTTTGTTTCCGATTATGATCCTTAAAAAATTATGGCCAGTAGGTAGGGATTCTCTTTATCTTCTTCCTTTTTTAGATGTTGGCCGAAATGATTCAACAAATACAGTTTAGAAAATTGAGATGAATTAAAACACTGATATTTCAACATCTAGACATTGTGTAAACACAATTTTTATTTCAACAGAAATAAGGAGAACATTTTAGAAAGCTAGTAAAAAATGTCTACAACGTTTTCATCGCTCAGATGTCAGATTGAAAAGTATATGTCCCTTGCCAGCAGTCGACCCCCAAAAAAGGCTAGGGTCGGATGACCAAATACATAACTTTGTTTCCGCAGGCCTTAGCTTTGCAAAAATCACATGTAGCTTTTTGAGAATCACACGTGCAAGAGCATAGGTTAATCTCGTTGATTTCAATTATATGATTATGTATTATGTTAAAGATAACATGTTTTAGACTGTTGATTGCTAAGGAGTCTACCTAGCAACAATGATATGGCTGTATCTTGATAAGCGATGTTGGTAGGGAAACATTTAAGGAGGGACTTAAATCACCATAGATTTAACACACTACGCATTCCTGCCCATTGTGTTAACCTTTACTACCTACACATAGGAGTTGAAACATTCTAGTTAAAACAAGACACAAGAACAGGAAATTCCACTGCAGTACCAAGGAAAGCCTCCAGGGGGTCCAAAATCTAATCATTTCTTCAACAACACAAGACCTAACCACACACTAAATTTCATGACAATCCATCCATTGGTTCTTGAGTTTTACTGTCCAACCACATACGTATGAACAAATGAATGCTACCAATTCGTCAGAACCCTCTTGTGAAGGTAGCTTAGAAATTTTGTCATCACCTTTCTGCCTGAAAAGGCCCTATCCCCATGTTGCACACATGCAGTCAAAATGCATTGATTTTTTGCAAGTCATGATTGTGGACTGAGTTCTGAGATAAGAGCTGAACTGTTTGCTGCTTATCTCTACTTAATTACTGGTTATAGACTGTAAAAATCAATGTTATTGCTCTTTGATTCCACTGTTTCTAAAATCGGCTTGTCTGAAATGAGCAGTGGATGCAAACAGTTTGTTGGAAAGTACATAATGTTTGGCACTCATAATTTTGTCTGCTCCAGACAAAAGGAAAGTGAAAATAGCTTCCATGATTTGGCTTTTTTGAGAATATAATAAACAGTCATTGCGCTACAAATTCAAATAGGAATTATTTGATGATTGTTTGCAGTGTCAGAAATTAAAGTGCTTCTACAAATTAGTGATCATGATCAGTAATTTAAATTGTAGAAGCACTTTAATTCTTATCACTGCAAACATTTCAATAAGTGTATTGTAGAGCAGCCTTAGTCCGGGCAAGCCGCCCGATATGATGATGTATTGCGGAAAGAAAACCAGTCATGGTCATGAAAAGTAATCTTAATAAGTACAAAAAGTTTTTAGACTGAAATAGAAGCACTCAGCTGTTGACCTATCAAAAAAAGTTGTATACCCACGCTTTCACACAAACCTTAGTGGCCCTCACATTCCTTCCAAATCTATCCATTAGGCCACACCAATTTATTTTCTTGGTTAACGGGATTTAAAAAAAAATGCTAGATTGGAAAATCAACATGAAAACAGAATCTCAGAGGAATGTTTTTACTTTGGTGAACACAGTATCAGGGAGTGAACAGGGTCAGGTGCAAGTTTTCACCCCAGCCTTCTGTTTTAATAATTTTTTTGTTGCTAAAATTGAAAATAAAAATCCATTAACCAAGAAATTAGATTGGTGTGGCCTTAGTGACCCCCACGTTCCTTCCAAATCTATCCATTAGAAGAGATGATGCTCAATGTTTTCTACTTTTCCAGGTCTCACGATGGATTTAATGAAAAAGACGATGGTTATCTGGAAGCAGTGCCAGGATCGAAGTATTCCTCTCAGAGAAGAGTATTTGATGACCTGGGACAAGGAGTATTGGATAATGCTTTTAAAGGTAAGTCCCACTTCTACCATAAAAAACACTCAGAGAGAGCCTGCCACCTTCAGAACAGATCTGATCCAATCCTGTTCCCAAATGCTAGCATTAGTTTAGTAACAGGTCAATGCATGAAACCTTAATTTGCTAGCTGACTGAATTTCTGGTAGGCTGCCCTATTTAGTTACCTGGGCTTGACGTTTATGCCATCTTACCCTTGTTACAGTGGTTGTTATATGAACCTTTGATTGAATTCCTAAAACTAAATCAGAATTCAGATAGATCCCAAAATGACTTTTGTTCTCTCAAACTCTGGGTACTCATTGATAAAGGAGAATGAGAATCCATTGAGAAGATAAGGGTCATTCTAGCTGCCAACAAGAAATCAAAGATCTCATACTTTTGCCGGGCAGACCCTAAGCTGTCTATGGACTATACCACACTACTTTCAGGAAGGGGGTGTCAGCCTGTAAAGCTGCAGTACCTGAAACACTGAAGTACTGCTAAGGCCACACCAATTTAATTTCTTGGTTAACAGAATTTAAAAAAAAATGCTAGATTGGAAAATCAACATGAAAACAGAATCGCAGAGGAGAGTTTGTACTTTGGTGCACACGGTTTCAGGGAGTGAACAGGGTCAGGTACAAGTTTTCACCCCAGCCTTCTGTTTTCATGATGTCCTTGTGCTAAAATTGAAAAAAAATCTGTTAACCGAGAAATTAAATTGGTGTGGCCTAAGGGGCCCAGAATTGCCATGTTTCTTCAGGACCTCAACAACAACTGCCAACATACCAAAATTCATACAAGTCCATGAAATGGATCTTGAGGATGGTGCAAAGTTTTAACACATATACTGTAATTCTTGATTTCTTAACTGTAACTTAACTCTGCACGTAAAAGAACCCAACACACTTATCAAGAAGAGAAGGGGTGACCCGGTGTGCTTGGCCAAAAACGTGAGCCGTAGCAAAGCCGCATTGCACTACCACTAGCTACTTGAAAAAGCATCATGCTTCACCTCAAACGAGGATGCCTTGAAACGAAAACGAATTTTTTTAAGCTGATTTAACGGTCACTAGTCAACAGCTAAAATTTAATCATCGCAAATATTTGATCACTAATGTTTGAGACAGTAATGTTTGTTCCCACCGTTGAAATTAAGTGCCGTGACCTATTCCATTTTCCCCCAACCGCTATATTTTCCTGCTGCTATATTAAAGTGATTTACAGTACACAACCAAAAACTGAGTACACCCATCACAGCTGACCCTCCTTCCGGAGGTAAAAATCCAAGGCTTGTGAAAAGATACAGAAATCTCTCTGCCAGAGGTCACAAATCAACAGGTGCTTTCTGTGAAGAGGAAGTCATGGCTTCTGTGAGATTCCATGATGGTCTACTGGGTATTTGTCAGGGATCCTGCTTTCTCTGTTTAATGCATTTTACTCCATGGACATCACATATGTCACAAGTCATGTTGATCTTTATTTCAATCATACCAGAAACTGAAAAAGACTTTTGTGAGATGGCTTTAAAGACTGAATGTAGCTATGGTGCATCCTGTACTATGGAGATTTAACGAAAGTGACCTTTAAGGCAGTGATAGTAAGTTTAGTAGCAAATATTTTTCAATGGTAAAGAAGATTGATTTGTTTGGAAGAGTTGCTATTATATCAGTATTGTTAATAACTGTTACAACTTTTTCATGAAGAGTTACTGCTAAAGGCCTTAAAGGCATCCAGAGCACTTTATGTGGCTTGAAAACTGGAATATTCTAGTTAATGTAATCATTTATCAGACTGGTGCATTTGATACATACCATTATTTCAATGTACTTTTACCTGACATGATGTAAGGTTTAACTGATTCAGGTCCTAAATCTAACAAAAAGAGAAGTGAATGCATTCTTCAAATGTGACACATATTAAAGCATCGTAGAGCAAGAGTTAGTAGAGGAGTTTGGTTAAATTACAGTAATAGCTATAAATTAAGGATTGTGACTTTGTAGTGACAAAGAGGAGAAAAGACAGTAAGTTCAGCCTCAAGTCAATCATACAAATCTTATAGTTTCCATAGGTATAAAGTGTGATCAGAGTCAACAAAAACATCTCTGGGGGTGTAACATTACAGTTTATCTTGACATACCAGGACCATTGGCAACTACTAAACTATAGTTGTAGTGCTGTGAGGCAGTGTCTGGTCAATGTAGATAGGGTACAGATGCATTTATGCCAGCTTTCAAACGTAAACCTACCTGTGAAAGTGTTCTATGAAAGCAGTTTTTCAACTCTCCAGCACTTTGAACACCAAGATAAAAAGAAACCCCCACACACTTTGATCTGAAATACGAGGACAGTAGTTCGTGAGAACGGGACAAAGCGGTTCTGTGTAGCAAATACCCACTGTGTTGTGTTACCACGTCTGCCTTTGTGAGGTTAGTTTGACTCCTACAAAAGCCCGCAAATATTCAATTCAATATTCAATTTCAGAAACATGCAAAAAGACATGATGAAAATGTCAAGTTACTGATGTTGGTAATTGCTGAAAACAATAATGAAAAATCAAAGAAAGACGACTTCTTTCAAGTTGTGTGGATGAAAATAACTGTCATTCATTTTTACAAATTGGAACACTTGGGAATTGCCAAATGAATGCAACAGATGATGCCCCTATTACCTTATTCTTATGTGATCACACAGCATTATAATCATTTGTGTTTCACATTTCTTAGGTCACACCAATTTGATTTCTTGGTTAACGGGATTTTAAAAAAATGCTAGATTGGAAAATCAAAATTATCCGCACTCTCACACAATGACGAAGGAGAAGTCTGAATGGGCTTTGTAACTTGAATGCAGAGCAAACATTGTCAACCACATGAAAACAGAATCTCAATGGAAAACTTGTACTTTGGTGCACACAATTTCAGGGAGTGAACAGGGTCAGGTGCAAGTTTTCACCCCAGCCTTCTGTTTTAATGATGTCCTCGTGCTAAAATTTAGAGAAAAAAATCCGTTAACCAAGAAATTAAATTGGTGTGGCCTCAAAAGTGTGCCACTTTTGGTGTTCGATACCAAATTGACAGAACTAGATTGTTATCCAGCTAATCACAGCTGTACTGTTTTTGAACATTTTCTTTTGTATGTTATCTTCTGTTTTGATCCCTCTAATCTATCCATCACAAAGCTAGCACTGTCTGTCATCTTTTGTATGACATACCGCAGAAGTGTTGTAATCATCTTTTACTGTTTGATCTGAGAGCTTGCTTTTATCATTTATTTATAGGAAATAAAGGGAGAATGAAATATCATCTATTACACAGAATTAGGTCATATATACTTCAATAATCACAAATCTAGATCTACATCCTATAATATATATTTACTACATTAGGGATCTCATAATGAGTATAATCTCAGGGCTCTGTGAAAATTATCTTTCGAAATTCAAATTACTGCAAATCTGGGATATGATAACTTTCAGTCCGAAATTTGTGATATGAATGATTTTCAGAATTTGTGTAATTTTTCATATTTTTGTCCAGTTCAAATTTCCAAATGAGTAGAGATCATGACATGTTGCCGGTAATGCTTTAGACACTGGGAAGGGCCATTGTCCTTTATGTCAGTATCGTTTTCCTGTGAGCTTGCAAATCCATATGAATTATTCATAATGGGTCAACAGGTGTTATGAATATTGTTGTTATTCATGATTTGTGAATCATGGATACCAGCAATCCAAGAAAGTATATGACAGGTCTTTTCAAGATTTTTGTTCTGATGTCTTTAAGAGTAGATTTTTTAGTAGATTTCATGGATGACATCAGGGCATGCATTACTTAACGACTGAATTTTTTTTGCTTTCTTTTCTCTTTTGAAATTGCAAAAAAAATGCATTGTGGAGCACCAGGCAGCATGATACTAGTATTAGTTTTTTTCTGGCGTGGGAGGACTTTAACTAACTTACCTGGGAGCATGGACCTGAGGATTATTTCTTTTGTCACAAGCAGGTCAGGACGTGTTTGATGAATAGACGAGGATATGAGTGTAGTCTTATAATCAGGGGATCATTTGTGTATAGGTAACCAGGGCCCAAACAGTCTGTACATGTTGCCATGGACACATTTGTGAACTGATCTTTGTTGGGATTGAATAAACTCTTTACTACTAATACTGTTAAGAGCACCTGTTAGAGATTTAAGACTTGGGAATTATAAACAATTTAAGCCAAGTGGAAATTATACTACATTTGTAGTATTAGGCCATAACAATATTTTTCCCAGTTAAAAATTTACAAGACCTATATTATCACGACAATGGGTTGCATTATTGTATAGTTATACCTTGTCTTAGAACAAAAAATCACTTTGTTGGCTAATTGTGCAAAAACCCAGTTCTGTACACAAAAAGTACAGTACAATATGTCAGAAGACAAAGTATCACCATGCGTTGGGAGAAGGAAGTATTTTACACATGAATGGATAGTCTTGGGAGATTGACCCCGCAGTCATAAGGTTCTGCGTATGTTTACCTGGTTGCCATGACTACAAGGCCAGGGGGTCTGTTTGAAGTCTCACCTGAAGGATTTGTTGTACCCGTGTAAACCACGATTGTCATGCTCCCCGCAACAGCACACAGTACACCTGGCAAACAGGAGAACAATAGCCTGGACTCAGAGGTCAACTCTACGGCCTTTGCCAGGGCATTTACATAATAAGTAAAGTTTCCCTCAATATCCAATATTGATTGTGTGACAGTAATGGATTTGTAAATGTCACCTGTGAGATGTGCATTGTACCACTGTGTACGAAGGCGGTTGCAGATTTTTCAACTGTACCTGTTCCAGGGTCATTCCACCTGTCATGGCTTACATGTAATCTTGGCCTAGTGTAAAAGTACAGCTATTGTATCATAGCTAGTGGCATTGAATGGCCAATTGTCGTACATGAGATTGATAGGCCACGGGTTCGATCCTTGGCTAGACGTCGTGTCTTTGGGAATTCAGGCTCTTTACATGACTTGCCTCACTCCACCTAAATGTAAAAATGGGTACCTGGTTGGGGAGATAACAGGCGGTCGAAGAAGACATATGGGCTCCACCTTCCAATACTTTTAATAACAACCCACTGCCCCTACAGCTTCAAAAAAAGGCTTAGAATGGGACTACCTTAAAGTTCATCATAGCTAGAGGGCAAGTAGCATATAAAACTTTGTAATCTTCATCTGTTTGATCTCAATGATTTTGTTTTCGTCGCTCTGAGGTCATAATTGTTCATGGGTTCTGTCATGCTCTCCAAGCAGAGGATGGGTTCCGGAAGGTTTTTGACGTGTTTTTAGGTGTTTTTGTCGGGCTTTCTACTTACAAAAAAAGTAGAAATCCCGACAGAAAGGCCTAAAAACACGTCAAACACCTGCCGGAACCACTCCTCTGCTTGGATAGAATTCCGTCATGCATGTCTAATCATTGTTGTCAAGCAGACGCTGTGTCATGCATATCTAGATGATACCAACTCAGTTATAAAATTAGGGGAGTTTAGAAATCATGTTGCAAACAATTTCATTATATGTCAGCATAAAAGATCTAATTTACTGTATTATAAAACCATAGCACCCAGTTCCACCTGTCCACTTAATAAGATAACGTTGTGCTGAATAAATAATTAACAGTTCATTCATTGCTTGTAAAATATGTGATCATGACGGGTTAAGCTGATTACCATGTCTTTTATGATATCATATCTCATAACAGTCATTATGCTGCATGTAACATTTGTTAATCCTTTTGAAGCTGTGCAGTGAAAGGCAATTTAGCATCAAATTGGAAAGAGGGGGCATTATGGACCACTATTATTATAATATAGGGTTAAGGGGTGTATGTGGTACCATAAGGCATGCTCGGTTGCTGAATAGACCACCGAGTGAGTGAAGCGAGTGTAATGACTGGTGACTATGGCAAAACGGAGCCTTCTCATTGGTCAATGTCATCTAACCATATGATGACAGCTGATGAAGTCTATCATTACATAGATTTGATCGGCCATTTTTTGGTGCTAAAATCAGTGGCTGATGACTTGAAATGATTGTGCTAATGTAATTTCTACTTATACTAACTTCTAGCCAAAGCAACATGGTTCAGCTAACATTTTTGTGTGTGTGGTGAATGGGTCAAACACTGAAACTGTCACTGAATGTGGTTTGGGGGTTGGTTTTGTCCTGCTCAAGAAAGAGGAAATTCAATATCTCGTTTGAGCAGCTTCTTTTCTATTTCAAAGACTACAAGAAATATCCTTTTTTTTAAGTCTCGGGTTTACATTTGCCAGGTGTGTCTAGCTGATCACTGAGGTTGGCAGAAATATTATGATGAGTTACTAGAGGAATGTTCATCATGTTTGGTAATCAACATTGGACCACATTTCAATCTTGTGGTAATTTCGGCCAAATGCACACTATGATCATCATGTTTATTTATCTATTTATTGAGATTTACCACATTTGTGGAAGGATTGACATAACAGGTCACCTTGTAAATCCGGAGCTCAGACTGTAGGATTTGATCTAATCACACAGGGATGGAACCTTACTCTTTTCGATATTATAGTGTGGTGGGTTCTTTAACATGCTCGAGGTGTGGTTCTCCTCAAACACAGGACTTCCATTTAACATCCCATCCAAGAGGACGTCCCTAACCAAAGCTCAGTGCTCGTTTTAGTGAGTAGAGTCATCAAGTGTTGAAGCATTGCATGATCACTATAACCTTTTGTATTCTGACAGTAATTCTTGTGTCCCTTTTCAGGTTTTAATTGTTCACTGTTTGCCTATGGACAGACTGGATCAGGAAAATCATACTCTATGGTGGGGTATGGCTGCAACAAGTAAGTTTCTTTATTTTCTGTTGACCTCTGACCTCTCCGCTCACTTTTGAGTTCATCATTTTTGATTTTGTTTAATTGTCTAACAATGGTATTTAATTGAGTTTTTTTTTCCTGTATTTGATTTAATTGTATTGTTCCTGTATTTGTTACAATTGTATTTAATGTAGGCGGACTCCAGGAAGATTAGTGTAAAAATTGTAACAAATTGTACACTAATGGAGATCTAAGTAAAAGAAACAAACAAACAAACTTGATTTGAGCACACATAAGGGTCTGAATGGGGGGGATCCTGGCAATGCTAAATGATAAATTCTGGAGGTCTATCAAAGGTTAATGGTAAATTGACTTGTTATTGCAAAAGGTTTTGGGAACAATTTCGTAGGATTGTTTCTTTGCATTCATGGGCAAAACTAGCCTGAGAATACTGGACGCTCCGTTGTGACGCATTGGCAGTCTGGTATTTGACTTCACAATACAAATGATTTGTCATTTAACAATGAACTCAGGATAACAAATCACGTACATTCAAGGGACAAATGACGCTTTTCGAATAATTTGCAGACAACACTTAACCTCGTATTAGGACGAGCCAGCTACGATGAACACTGAATTAAGATAGCGTCATAGAAAAGGCATACAGACCCTCATGAATGTATCTATAACACAGAAGTCGACCCCCCACAATCAGCTGCATTAAAGGAAATTAATGTTTAAGATTTGTACTGCAGGCTTCAAGCCAGGGTGATACAAAAATAGCTAGCTATTCCAGTTTTGGCAACAGAGCTCTCTGTTATACTTTAAAACTACATGTAAGTAATTTTTACATATCATTGTGCATTAAGTTTGCTTTACCAATGGCTCACCAACCTATTGCATCAACTGTCTTTGTAAACAGCTGAACAATGTATTTTCTGCTTACTCTTTCAGAGGAATTGTGCCTATCACTTGTGATGAGCTGTTCAAGGCTATTGAAGCTGGCGACCCAGCCACGGTAAGATCATCTGCCCAGTAGTAATCCCCGTTATAATGGGTATTGTGAACAGGGCTGTCTCCAGCATTAAATTTTTTTCCATCCCACTCATTGTTTGAGATCTAATATTGTATTTTCTGTTGCTAAATCTGTCATTTTGAGCCTACAAAGATGCATTTTGAACAATTTTACATCAGAAAGTTCCCATTTTTGGGATGGATAGGGTGACATTTTTTTGGTCCCGATTTAGCAAATTTCCGTCCTGGGATGGAGGGACGGGTCCTGGAGACAGCCCTAAGTGTGAAGCAGTCCATTATAAAGTACAATGTCTAACCATTTCTTTATGCTGCTGTCTGGTTGGTAGATTATTCTCTAGCAGTGTTATAGTTAGATCTATGGCTGTTTTGTATAATTATCGTAGGGACAAGAGAACAGGTTCAATGACCTGGTTGCTCCAGTCCCTGCAAAGGCTTTTGTGGACTACAGTACTGTACTGTAAATTCATTTAGTTTCGCGGTGGTTTTATTTTGTGATAGGAGGGAATGGGAGGTTTTCACAGTAGTGTTATGAATTCGCGGTCGAGACCATTCTTTAGTACAGTGTGTCATACCAGGGAAACATATTTGCAGCGTCCTGAATTTGTATTGGAGAGGCAAGGAGGTTTAATCTCCTTGGGAGAGGTCACCCTGAAATCCACAAAAACAAAATTGCCACAAAATTTTCAAAATGTGCTGTATGATAATTTTCATGACCATGTTTTTTTAGACTGAATGCTCAGACTCAGAGTTCAAATTAGGTAACAATGCTCATGTTAGATGGCAATATGTATCAGAGTGAAGTTGATTTTCTTCTGATTCACCTTAATGATTGCATATTCATGTTCTATCAACTATTTTTGGTCTTCCTTGCACCCCCTGGTACCATTGGAACTAACTCGACAGTTATAAATTATGGTAGTTTCCAAGAACCTGGCCGCAGTATAAAAATGAGGCATGAGTCATTCATACAGCTGTGACCTGTTTCTGCCCCCAACTACAGTAAAGTGCTGTACCATTTCTTATTTAGTCCTTGCATAGCATTGATATAATATAACAAGATATTATGACAAAAGAAAACAAGCTACTGGGGGGACAAACTTCCACCACTTCCTGACATCAAAAGTTACCTGTCACCAAAAAAATGAATACCATACCATGTCTAGGACAGAGATATAAAAATGGGAAGTTCTGCTAACAGTACCAAGGCAAGCTGGTAGGAGGCCTAAAATTGACCTTAGTGACCTTCAAAAAATACTTGCACTTTTCAGAGGTAATTAGGATGATTGGTGTTGATTGTAAGCAATGATTATATTGCTTGTAAAGATGACAAAGGTACCATGCACAGAAATACAGGATTATGGATCCAATGTGAAACATATTTGTTTGTTTTTTTCTTTCAGAAATATGAAGTTACTTTCTCCATGTTGGAGATTTACAACGAGCAGGTCCGTGACCTCCTCAGTAAAGACAATCCGAAGGGCGGGCTGCAGGTGCGACAGAACCCCAAACTGGGGCTCTTCTATGTCGTCGGGCTCAAGAAGGTCGCTGTGGGGAGCTACGCTGAGATCGACAAGAGAACCCAAGAAGGTGGATATGATTATTTTGTGCTTGGAAAATTTGTTGAAAATCAAATTATACCTTTTTGGTATTCACAACTTCACCCGTGGCCCGTATGATATACCTTTGGGAGCCTATGCTTAACCGGGCTGAGGTTTCCACCTTTGTGGGCATGGCCTCTTACCAGCTGTCAGCCAATCGGAGAATTGCCTACATGTTTTCTTTAGATAAAGTCAATTCTCTGATTGGCTGACAGCTGGTTAGAGGCCATGCTTTCAAAAGTATAAACCTCAGCCCGGTTTAGCAGAATCTCCCAAGGTTTATTCTATTGAAGATTCTTGCATCACTGTATTCTTATGTAGGACAAATATTTTTCCAACTTTCATAGTAGGGTGATTTTTTCAGCATTGCTTTCAAATCAAAGCAGAATGTTTTGAGGTGAAAAGCTGAATGTCATTATTTTCATGATGGTTTGTATATTTCCTTTTTGGTTTGTACATGAAATACTTTCATTGTAGTTTATTTCATTTCCCACCAACAAGTTCATTGATTTCTCCCAGGTACTGCTAACAGAACAGTGGCCTCCACCAACATGAACGCCACCAGCAGTAGAGCCCATACTGTAGTCACCATCACCTTCGACCAGATCTCCAAAAATGAGGCTGGGGAGGAAACCAAGAAGAGCAGTGTCATCAACTTGGTCGATTTAGCAGGTAGACAGTCCTTCCTCTTCATTTTCATCCTGTTATAGATACATGTATGAAGATGTTTCAGGTTTTTATCATTTAGATAGAGGAGAAGAACTTAATTGCACGACAATTGTACATGGTACAAAATATGGCAAGAATTCATAAACATACATAACAATCGACTATTACTAATATTTAACATTTTCAGAGAACTCATCTACAACATGAGTATCAATGAATCTAATAATGTGCATTCTAATGGCTAAAACAGTATACAATGTAATGGTGACGATGATAGTATTCTGTGTCAGGAATGTAAAATAATGTCTCGTTATTGTATATAAATTGGCCTACATAGGTGGATATATGAATAGAGCATGACAACATCATATTGAATATTTCTGTCTTGGAATGGTCTAGGTGTGACAATGAAGTTTTTTGTGTTATATAGTCAGCTAGCTGCCAATCAGTAACTTTGCAGACTACTTTGGCCACTTGTTTCTTCCCATGGTTTGAACATCTGGATCTGTCCATGCTTTTTTAAAGAAAAATGGCGTTTTGAATAAATCAGATGATATTTGGTAGCCTTTTGCCTGACTAAATCCTGCTCCTAGCGGCTGGCCTGATGGCTACCATCCGGGGTCAGTGAGAGATTGTGTAAACGCAGGCTAGGTAGGGCTATGTTAGATTGAAGAAAGGTTTGGATAGAAATCCCCTGGAACTGACTAGGTCATTTGAGGCCAAAACAGACTGTAGTGACATCTTAGGTGCTTTTGATGTACAGTGACCAAAGGCTGAGGCACAGTATGACGCAAATAGAGCTATGACAACAATTCCATGCTTTCTTTCATCTCAATCACACTTTTGATATGTAAAGAGACATAATCACAATGAAAATTGGTTTACTTTCATCCCTACCACATCAAAGACTTCCTTTCCTATCGTTTGATCTCGTTTGATCTGTTCACTTTCAGGTAGCGAACGTGCTGACAGCACCGGAGCCACTGGGGACCGTTTGAAGGAAGGGGCCAACATCAACAAGTCCCTGTCAGCCCTTGGCAATGTTATCTCGGTAGACACATCAAACAAAATTTTTATTTCTAAGCATTATGCAGAATAGACCAATCTTATAGCCCTGCCCACCTTCCTACAAATATTTGACAAACATGCAGCCACTCTCTCAATAATTGAGCCGCTAAGTGCCAATAGTGCCACATAGAAAAGCTTGGAGTTTGACAAGGGAGAGGTTCCTCCAAAGGAGCGATAACACCCTGGAATGATGATGAAGTGCCATGCTGTCATTGGTGGAACTGCTAATTGTGGTAGACAGTCATGATCAGTCTAATGCAGGATTGTTATTTTGTCATTGTAAAATTGCACATAATAACCCAAGATTACTATACCTCAAATTGGTGGAAGAAAATTGTAGAAATTTTGAAGCGGCAAGCAGATTGGAAAAGACAAGTGGAAAAACTGATTGTCTAGACTGACTGATGCTTAAGTTGATGGTTGCGAACATGGACATATTGGCAAGCAGACACACTTATCAGCTAAAAACAATTTAAGCTTCTTTGCTGAAGGGATATTCTCATAAACATGAAAAATACATGTAACTGGTATTTCAGCACCAAGGACAGTACAAGTTTCTATTTTGTTCATCAATAAGTCATTACTACTTTATGCTCCAATAATCATTATCATTCATTGAATGCATCTATTTTTAAATCTTGCCTTGAAATTATTGGATTCTTACAAAGCAGGAATATCTTTGAATATGCTTACAGGGGATAAAATGCTTACCGAGTAGGAATACTATTGTACTGTACTTTTCCTATATTTACCAGCAAATTAATCCTTGCAAGATAAAACTATCACCTTTAAGTGCAGAACTTGTGACACGAAATACAGTAAATCAGTTTGTTTTTACTGTGAAATTGTGACACCACAAAAATGTGTTTTGTATTTCTACTGACACGTACTACAGAATATTATTTCAGCCACGGGCTTCCAATACTGTGGAAACTAGCCTCCATTGCAGTCCTTCCCACAGCGATTTTTTTGTCAATTGTATTGGGGGGAGGGGCGCCGCGTATCTGCTTGGGATCCCGTATCTGCCGTGCCCCTGTGTCCACTGCTGGGAGCACGGCGGATACGGGATCCCAAGCAGATACGCCCCCCCCCCCCAAAAAAAAAAATGGGGAAAAAATTGCTGTGGGAAGGACTGCAACGTAGGCTAGTAGAAACCTTCTTTTCCCTTCTACTGTGAAATTGAGTCCCTGAAACTAGATCAAGTTTACAGTACATAACGTAACAGATGTAGATAATCTACATGATCATGACCATGTCTATAAATTTCAGGCTCTTGCTGATCTGTCGAGTGGTGGTAAGAAGAAGGTCATGGTTCCCTACAGAGACTCTGTCCTCACAAAACTGCTGCAGAATGCTCTAGGAGGAAACAGGTGTGTACCTTAAGATCCTCACAAAAAAATCAAGAAGTTCAACGTAAGAAAGGATTATATCATAGTAATCTTTCTTATTTTCTTCTTGTAAGAAAGAAATTTCCTGGTAGTTAGAATTTACATATCGAATGTTGCTGGTGAAAATGTCTGAATTTTCCGGTAATTCTAGTAACAAATTGTTTTATAATGAAAGCTCATCTGTGTTGGTAGTAATCATAATACAATGCTAAAATTTCTTCCAACACTAAGGTATTCACGGATCGAATTTTTGACGACCACTGTCGCCTTCTTCAGGATCAATAATGACCAATCACTGCCGAACGTAAACTTGTGAGAGTTACAGACACACACAAATTGTTTTGTACCCCTTGTAATTGTAATTGCCTTGGCAAGGGTGTTGAATGATTATGTTGTTCACTGTTCTTTAGACTTTGAAATTAATCATAGTCAATGTTGATTTCATGTTTTAATAATCTTTATCTCCTCAGTAAAACTGTCATGATCGCCGCGTTGTCGCCGGCCGACATCAACTACGACGAGACCCTCGGCACGCTGCGGTATGCCGACCGCGCCAAGAAGATCAAGAACAAAGCCGTCGTTAACGAGAACCCGCTGGACAAACTGATCCGAGAGCTCCGGGAGGAGAACGAGAAGCTGAAGTCCCAGATGGGAGGGGCGATGCCCGTGGCGGGCGGGGCAGGCATGGACCCAGGAGGTTAGTCTTCAGTTCCAGAGTTACTCACATTGCTGTACCAGAACACCCCCAAATCAAATTCCATTCGCCCTGCAATCAAGGTGTCAGCACGGTACCTAGGGGTTCTCAATACTATATTAGAGTTTTCTTTTTACACAACCAGTAATGTCTCACCTGCTGACGTTTCGGTGATACATTACTGGTTGTGTAAAACAGAAACTCCAATATCCTGTTGTCTACCAACCTGAAACACCTGTTGGTAGAAAGTTGGTCAACAATACCAGAGGACTGGCCGTGTAAAACTGTGCAGTATTGTCATGTAGGGTACTTAAGACATGATTTTCATGTCAACTACGCAAGGTAACACAGCTCCCAAAATGGCGGATGTTGAGCAGTACCTGGTGAAGTTGACTAGAAAATCGTGTCTGAAGTACCCTCCATGGCCCGACTGCATGGTTTCACATTGTACTGTTGCTTGATTTATTTTGTGTTATGTAATGTTCTACCTGGATTTCTAACCTTCATTGATGTTGTGATGATTCAATCATTTCCATCACAACTAGATAATGCATTTTCTGTGAGTAGTTGGCATAAAAGAGGCTACTTTTGATAGAAAAAATTGCAACTCTTCCATTTTCTACTTTATCCATCCCTCACAGTAGGCCAAAGATCATGTCTTTTGAGAGGATGCTTTTCAATCCATCCATCCATCCATTCATTCATTTATTCATTCATTCATTCATTCATTCATTCCCACCTTTACTCTTCCTGTTAGTCCATTCAGTCAGTCACTCATTTTCTTTCATTGTATACATTTGTACATTGTATGTCTTTCCCCTTCTGTATATAACATGTGCACTCCCACCCTCTCTTTAACACTTATATCAGCACTGTTTAATATCATGTTCATGCATCACTGTACTTTGTCCATTGCATGTTACCACTTTGCATGTGCATGTGCACTTTCCGCAACAGACGGGGCATACAGCAAAGAAGGTTTGTTTTGTTCTGCACCTTCACAAGCGTGTGCTTTTATTTGAATGGTCTTCTTTGACCCTCTGTTTGCTGTGGTGTGATTGAAATCATTTGTAACATCAACATCATCTGTCACCATACTTCTGCATATTGGCTCCACGCTGTATACACTGAGCAGTATGCTGTTGGCATTACATACATGTATTGTCAAGAACTCGCCTGTAAAGCACATGGCTTAATGCTTGTTTCAGGAATATCAGATTTCATAGGCAGTGATTCTCTTTGAAATTCTCTGTCTTCTTACTATAGTTAAATTTTAAAGAAAATCTGATATATTTTTTGCAAAAACCTGTATAGTTTTTTTAGATTTGCCGTTTAAGATTGTTTTAAAACTATAAAAAGAAAACCTTGTGAATGTCCATACATTCGATTGTTTTCAATTCACAAAATATTCCAAAAGAAAATATAATTTTCAAATATTCCATCTTCACCATTCAGAGATTGAGAGAATGCGTAAGGAGATGGAGGAGGAAATCCGAGCCCAGCTGTTGGCCAATCAGGAGCAGATGAATGAGATGGATGAGAGTTTTGAGGACAAGGTAAGATCACATGATAGTTTTTTTGTCTTCTGCAAGCGTTGTGTAGCGTGAGTAGTCCAGTGGTTAGCGGCCCTGCCTCTGGAGCTAGAAGCCCCGGGTTCGATCCCGGCTGTACATGTGTCGCTCACCCGACATGCGCGCTACCGGAAAGGGTCGCAGTCCTTAGGACGGGACGTTGCAGACACTCTAAACTAAATGTGACTGGCATATGGAAAATATGTACATTTTGTAAAGAAATAACTGCAAATTACAGACATACAGACAGGCCAAAAACAATACCTTCCCAGAAATATTCATAGCTAGACAGTCATTAAACAGTCATGTCTGCTTAATGACTAGTTCTACCACCTCAGACCTCTACTTCCTGCCACTCTGGGAAGTCTGACCTTTGCAGTCATCTTCAAGCTCACCAGCTGTCACTCAAATAACTATAAACACACACCAACCCAATCAAACTCGCACACCAAAAACATAGACTCTAGATCTGTACATAGAGTCAACGACACGGAGAGTAGCCTCCACCAGGCCTTGCGGATCGCTGGGGAAATAGTAGAAATTAGCCAAATAGAGTGAATTGTATGAAGGGAGTCAGCTACGGATGAAACCCTCCATGGTCAAACTCCCCTGGCAAATATTTTCCCTATAGCCGGCGTGGTTAGTCTGGTACAGACTAACAGAGAGTGAGATTTTGGCTTAATGTCTCCACAGCTGAAGAGAAATAGGGAAGAGCAGGAGGCTATGGGAGCAGCCCAGGCCAACACGCAGGACAGGAAGAGCAAGGACCCCCATCTAGTCAACTTGAACGAGGACCCCATGTTGTCTGGGGTGATCTTCCACTTCGTTGAGCCTGGAGAGATGACCATTGGCAGAAAGGATGCCACCCCTCCACCCATGATCTCGCTTACTGGGCTTAGGTAAGTCTAGCAATCTGTTTAACTTTATCGCAATTTCCAATGAACACATATACGGCATTATCATGAAGATAACGATTATTACGTTAACATGAAACACCCTTTGGCGCAAGTCAAGGGGTCTTAGTACCAGCCCCCAGTGTAAAAATGCTGTTGCAAATGTACTATTTTATTGTCTGATGCTGCCCTTGTGACCACATATGCAGTATTGTAAATCTTGAGATGTTCATGATTCAGAACATTTAGTCTGTTTTTCCTTGTACTATAAATACTTACATGTATATTGTTTCAACTGTAAACTAAAAGATACCACAAAGTATACAGGGAGTTTTGTAAGGTCTTCTAGCTGGCTTTATTACCAGTCCTGGCATTATTTACCAGAGTTTCTATTCAGTAAGTTCCTGTTCAAAAGACAGGATGATGGGTCCCTACCCTGACAGTAAACGCTATTGTTCCTCCTCAGTATTTCCAAGCAACATGCAGTCATCACTTTTGAGAACAGCGAGGCCACAGTCAAGCCAGGGGAGCAAGGAGCCAAGACAAAGATCAACGGTGTTCCCCTCACAGGACCAACCACCCTGCAGCACCTGGACAGAGTTCTCTTTGGTACGTAATGGCACATCTTTGCATGTTTGAGAAGACTATTGATAGCAGGGGAGGAATAACTACAAGCGCTATAGATGACTTCTTGTTTTGTGCTACATGCTTTCGTGTACTAAAGTTTTGAACAGACACACTTCCAATTCATGAAAACTGAAGTTTTGTAATCAGGTGATATGTTTCTTTGTTTGTCTTGGTGTGACTCTGCAGTGATGTGAATATTACATAGTGGCAACATGTAAGGCAGAAGTGGTGTAATAGGATACTTGGAGAATTGGAAGTATGCTTTGGCTCATTTAGATTGAACGTTCTTGGGTACCTGCCACCTGCCACTAGTTCTAGTACATCTGAATCAATCTGCTGGATCTTTGTTTAAGCAGAATACTTAAAACATAGCACCTCATGAATATTTTTGCCTCTTTGTGATGTTTGTTTTTCTATTTTCCACAGGTTCCAACCACATGTACGTGTTCCATAACCCCCTGAACCCCAAGGCTCCAGAAAACACCCCCACCAAGATTGACTGGGACTTTGCACAGAAGGAGATTGCCAAGCACAAAGGCTTTGACACAGCAAGCGCTGGAATGTCAAAAGGTAGCTTAATCTATCTAAATTAATTCTTCATTAATCTTGAAATATTTGAAAAAAATTAACATTATCCAACCTCTAATTTAGAGCTTTAAACTTTCTTCCATCATCCCCATTCCCATTGACAGAAAGATCCTACAAAGAATGATTTACTTCCGTCATTTTATTCAGACATTATTTAGACATTTCTACATCTTTACCCACCATCTTTTATCCATACGTTGACAGAATGGTTTTAGAATTTTTATGCCATATGCAGCAAAATTCTGTCAAATGACAGACTGAGGAGTGCTGGCAAGAGCCTTGATATCAATTAACCTTTTGAAATGGGCAACTGAACAGTTGCACTTTTGGCATCCGTCTTTGATATTACATAGTGGTCATAGATCCCCAACTCACATTCAAAAAGTTTTGTTTGAATCTATTGTATTTTTTCATAGGCTGTGCTCCTCTAAACCTGTCTTCTAATTGTAATTTGGTAAAAATGACCAAAATAGATTGAGACAAAAATATACATTTGATCATTTTGAATGCTGTTGCTTTCTGGATTGTTTAATAGATAATGTCATATCTCAGCATTTGTGTGTTCTGATTTGCCATTAGAATGTTTTGTCAAAATCTATTGTATTTTTCAGAACAAATCATTGCCCAGGAGCAGATCCTGGAGCTGCTGCCCATGGTGTCAGAGGTCAATGCCATCAGCGAGGAGCTGAACAAGCATCGCACCTTTGAAGTCATCCTCATCAGCGGGGCAGCCATGGAGGGCTACGGCAGCAAGAAGGGTGCCAAGTGAGTGTGATCAGTACAGATGAAACAAAGAAGCGAGTAGAACAGTCTCCTGGCCCCCGGGATTCAAACCCGCACCAAAACTGGGCAGCCAGATCACAGGCACGCACGCCTTAACCACTAGGCTAAAAGGTCTAGACCAGTTAGACTGGTCAGTTGGAGGCGCTTGAACCCCACTGTTAACACAGATAAGCACTTAGCCTGATTGAATTGCGCTAACTTATAGCAGCTAACACTGATCAGCCTTTAGCGGGAGGGTCTATTACATCCTCGGATAGTGGAGTTTGCGCTACACAGACTGATAACGACTTAAACTGAAGAAAAAAATTTGGGAAGCAGAAAGGTTGCTTAATTGCAGCTAAAAAAATTGGATATACTGAAAGTTTAAGTGAAAAAAGTGATCTTTATCCAGTTTAGCTCAAATGAACTCAATAAACAGTTGAGCTACTCTTCCACTGGTCCTGACAGAGAAGACAGATGATTTATGTACAGTATTTCCAGGTTCATTGTACAAGGAAAATTCCCTGAGCTCTTTTCAGCAAGTACAATAGACAGTGGACCACGCACGGCTTAACTTCCCGTCCTGAGGACTGCAACCATTTCCAGTAGCCTGCAAGTCTGCTTAGTAATTACACTTACGTACACATAGACAATACAAGGAGAGAGCTACGCGGTTTGGGGCATGTGATGTCTTTAATCTGTGTGAAACTGCTCCATAGTAGAGGCTTATCGGTTGTACAAAGACATCAACGGCCAAAGACTGTGGTCTTGGCAAATACAAACTGTAGTGTATTACGTACAGTGAAGTTACACAATTCTAAACATTCTTGAAAGAAGTGAAATAGCAGCAAGGGCGGGATGGTGGTAACATCAAGCGGGAGGCGAGCCCAGCCGCGCTGTTCAGCACGGCGGATGCCGCAGAATGGAGGCCACGAGCGGAGGTCAGAGGTCGCTTCCTCCAGCGTAATTCCCTACGATTGGTCCAGACCAATCCTACTATAATTACACTTACGTACACATAGACAATACAAGGAGAGAGCTACGCGGTTTGGGGCATGTGATGTCTTTAATCTGTGTGAAACTGCTCCATAGTAGAGGCTTATCGGTTGTACAAAGACATCAACGGCCAAGCCGAAAGTAATGAGGGCCCCAAAACGCGTAGTAGAAAATGTAGTAAGTCGTAGTGGTATGGTAAAACTAATTTAAAGAGTAGCTAGATAATCGAGTTCAAGCAAAAACAGTCCAGGGCTGGTGAAGGATGCACCGCAGAACGTCACCGGGCACTGTCGAACAGCGTAGAGTCAGGCCGGAAAAGGTGCGTCGGCGTGGAGAACTCTAACTTGAGTACTGTGAAGTAGGCCATGGGCGGGCGCTGGGAGTCTTCGGTACGCAGCTGGCGCTGGTTTTGTTGCACTGACAATCTTTCTGTGCAAAACTAATCTAGTCTAATCTACTCTACTCTACTCTACTGAAGTGAGTCAAAATTGCGAGGCGTGATCCCAGGCTGGTGACGATCTCGCTGCAGGGCACTGCCGCGAACTCCAGGTCGGCCCGGAACGTTAAGTCGCATCGACGTGGAATGGGGGTCCTGGGAGTCTTGAGTACGCTGCTGTAGATGCCCACCGCATTTTTGTAGTCCGTGTAGGTACGGATGGAAAGAGGGAAAGGCGTGTGATGAGGAAGGACCGCTCGTGGAGGCTCGTCGCGAGAAGAAAGATGGCTGCCAAAGTCCCGCGGTTGTCTCGCGAGACCACGCATAAATGGCGTGGGGTGGGGAGGGGGGCTGTCGTTCCGAACGCTGTGGACTCTCTGTGTAGACGTTGTTGTAGCGCAGGCTTAGGATCAGGCAGGAACGGGTGTGCAGTCCCCGGCTCAGGTGAAGAAGAAACTCGCTTCGGGACGACGCCACGGATTACATGACAGTGTAGAGACAGCCGAAATCAGTCGTCGGGTGGAGCTCTAACTTATTAGGACTGCGAATCCATGTGTGGGCAGCGTTACTGGGAGTCCATTTGCACGCTCCGGCAGTTCAGCACACCGCAGCCCTGTCTGAGTCGGGCCTGGCAGATTCGTGCGCCTCGATAGCTGGGGGACGTCGCACGGTAAGTTGAAACTTGCTTAATGGAAGCTCGAGAGGGGAAAAGTTTCTGACCGGAACATCAAGCGGGAGGCGAGCCCAGCCGCGCTGTTCAGCACGGCGGATGCCGCAGAATGGAGGCCACGAGCGGAGGTCAGAGGTCGCTTCCTCCAGCGTAATTCCCTACGATTGGTCCAGACCAATCCTACTATGACACAGCCGGAATTTGAAGTAACTACTTCTTGGTCCAGATTCAGGGACTGGACTTTGCAGGCTACTTTGTATACTAAACTACCAGACAAAGTATCAGAGATGGTACAAAAATAGTTATCATCCTGTAATTGTAATGGTATAAGGAAACAGAATGTCATCCCAGACCTGTGAGATTAATTTTGTGTGTGGTGCTTTTCAGAGTGGTGGTGAAGATGAAGAACTTACTGAACGGCAACACCTGGCTGTGGGAAAGGGGCAAGTTCATGAACAGGAGGTACATGATTCAGGTGAGACATCTTCTTTATCTATTTGAATAGAAATAGAAAAGTTAATAAACCAACATTATTTAACTTAGAAAATGTGTTCTAGGAGACGATATGGGCCATGTTCAATAAGGTTTGTTGCTTATTTGTGTGGCAGATGTGGCTGTACTTTGCCAATGTGCCAAATGTTATGCACAAATTATAGGGAGGCAAATTAACTGTGCGATGTAGACTTTTTGGTCTGTAACCTTGGTGCATTGGCCAAGGGGGTAGGGTGCTTGCCTTGCACTCAGAAGGTCTGATGTTCAAACCCCGGCTGGGTCAAACTTAAGACTTGAAAAAAATGGTACAGACTGCTTTCTCTGTGTAGCACTCAGCACTTAAGTATGAGAAAGAGTGTGGGAGTTGGAAACACTCCACTACCACTGTGGTGGCCTGTACATGTGCGGCCCAAGGGCTATAGAAAGTGACATGGGCACCATCCCCATGCACCGAAAGGAGTGTGAAAGATTTTAACTTCATCTTGAGAGTGAAGAAAAAAGATTCTGTTTGCTGTGCAACAAATGTGCTAAATATTCTTTATACCCATTTCCATCTACTAGGAACTTTACCAGAGGCATTTAGATGGTGATGAGGATGTGATGAAGATACCAAAGGAGGAGGACCCCTTCTGGGAGCCTCCTGAAGATGTGCTGATCGGGACGGCAAACGTCTTCTTGCAATCTCTGTCTTACGCCCTGGACTTTGACGACAAACTCTCCGTAACAGACTACAAGGTACGGACAGTCTCTTAGATGTCGTGTAATGTCACTTTTGCTTTGTAGCATGATCTTTCATCCCATTGCCAATACATCTTGTAAGAGCATTCATATCAGACCGTTTTTTAAGTTGTTTTTACCTCCTTGAAAACGGAGGTAATGTAATCAGTTGGTATGTTTTTCTTTTCTTTGTCTTTGTGTGAGTCTGCAGTTCTGTAAATATTGCAGAGTGGCAGCCTTACATGATGTAACATTGTAAGGCAGAAATGGTGTAATAGGATACTTGGAGAATTGGAAGTCTGGTTTAGCTCTGGTCCAATGTTTCACATAGGCAGACAGGAAGTGATTACATGCATTTAGAGCATGAATTGCTGACTCTTGGTTACACCAACACAGTTATGTCAGTTTGTTAATGTTAGTTGTACCTACATGTACTAGTATTTAGAGCTTGTTTATATTTGCAATGACTTTGACCTTGATCTCTGCAGGGAGTGGAGGAGGGCAACTTGTACGTCAACATCACACCATGCAGTGACAAAGGGAAGCCCCTTGACGAAGACTTCTTTGTTGAAGATCCGCAAGAGCTACTAGGAAAACCATTCCACTACAAAGTATGTTATTGATGTCCTATTCAAAGCCCTGTAGCTTCTTGCTAGCCACATTGGGCATTCGTGGCTTCCATGCTATCTTCACTCCTGTTTTGTGTGTGTCTATGTAATGATGGATAAGATTATTTGAATTCTATTCTTCATTAGTAGTAAGATAATTTTGATGAGTCTTCTCACGACGGATAAAGGTAATATTTTGAAACATGTTTGAAGCACTATATAATGTGATGTCTATAACCCCCTTTCCTCCAGGTGACTATCAAAAGTGCAGAAGTGAACAAAGCCAAGTACTCCAAGGGTCTGCATGTCAGGTACAAGGTGTATCAGGACGAGGATTTCACCAGCACACCTGTCATCAAGGCCACCCTGTCACCTGAGTTCAAACACCACAGGATCATCACCTATCCTGCCGTCAATGAGGTCAGTTGGAACAACGGACTTTCTATTTTTTTGTTCAATAGAATGAAGACATAAAAACCATCCAGCAGAAATCAAAGCAAAATATAATGATATGAATAAGGACAGTAAATCAGCAGAAACATAGATGATGATTAAACAAGTACACCTCATTTACAGTTGGAACTGTTTTGTTAACATTGATTTGCTGGGGGCGGTAAGGGATGTTACTGTAACTGCCTTAGAATATTCAAATCTGTGGAAAATGGAGTGTCAAATTTAATGTTGTCTACATTTAGTTGTCAAACACGTAATAGCTTTCAAAGGAATATAAAGAACTGTAAAACAGTCGAAACGAAAGGCTTAGGGCACTGGGTACTTTTCTTGAACCAAGTGTTTTATTTTACAGGATCAGCTGGGGTACTTTGAGCAGGGCTGCATCACTTTCCAGCTGTTTGGAGTGCAGGAGGACTCCGTCAACGACAACAGGCTCATGAAGATGACAACAAAGGTTAACAACCACGTTTCCTATCTTCTTATACTTTGCTCATAGATTTACAGCTGTATCAATAGTTCTATTGATGTACTTTTACTTTTCTTCATCTTTAGATCATGGCTTGAGTTTTACATAGTTTTACATTAACTTCCATCTCAGCCATTTTGCTTGATAAAATATAATGAACCAGCAACATGACAAACAATTGCACAATTATAGCACAAGAAAAAAAAACATGATCAAATACATCTGCCTGAACAAGTGGCTAGTAGCTTCATCAGAATTAAATCAGATTCTCATGACATAAACGTTAAAATGAAAAGAATGCAATAAAATCTTTTAAACTTTTAAACTACGTAAAGCATGCACTAATGCAATAAAAGCATGCAGTAAAGTCTTCTAACTTTCAAACTATAAGTTATAAAAAGTGTTGTTTTACTGAACACATTTTTCTTTCAACAATCCAGGAGTTACGGCAGATGGAACAGTTGCAGAATCCCGGAATGCAGCGACGCCAGACCATCAGTGGGGAGGCCTCGGAGGAGAGCAAGCTGCGAAATGAGCTGGAAGTTCTCAAGAAGAAGTTTGAGAGACTTGAGAAGAAGGAGAAGAGAATACAGGTAATGTGTGGATGATGGGATTTTGATAGTGGTGGTTCGTCCATCAATCTAACGAGGACAGCCTTCATCCATCATTTGGTTGGGTCGCATGTATCCTCATGTGGCTGTAGAGTCCAATTTGGGCCTTGAACCTCTGGCCACAGTGTTCACATTGGATCAGGGTCGTACTCAGTGTGGGGTTTTGCATTTTTATAACAGTTGACTGTAACAATGTACCAATTCAGCTTCTCCTGTGTAGAGCCTCGCCCGCGGCCTGTACAATATACCTTGGGGAGGCTCTGCTAAACCTGAGGTTTCCACTTTTGTGGATATGGCCTCTCACCTGCTTTCAGCCAGTCAGAGAATGGCCAAAATGTTTTTTTAGGTAAAGCTGTTTCTCTGATTGGCTGACACCTGGTGAGGAGTAACACCCACGAAAGTAGAAACCTCAGCCTTGAGTTAATTGAAGCCTCCAAGGAATATAATTGTATAGGAGACTGTACAGCTTATGTACTGTTACACTGTACCACAAAATTGCTGTTACCATTTCATAGTATGTTAAGGAATTTATAATAATGTACAGATTATAATATATTATAAATGTCTGATGGAAATGAGGAATACCTCATAGAGGTGCACATCTAGAGACTACTTGCATTTCTCAAAGTCCACATCTGTCTAAGAATTACATCAATTCTTCACCTCCTGCAGGACCTGTGTTCAGAGTGGAAGGGCAAGCCGGTAGAAGAACAGCAGTTCGAGCCCTTCTGGCGGCACGTGTCTGCTGTGGCCAACAGTTCGGGCAACAAACTCAAAACCAGAGTGGAGATTCTCAACACGGTAGGTCTGCAGTGGAGGTTCATAGTGTTACAAGAACTGGTAATGTCCAGGGGTGTCCTACTTCAAGTGATTCAGAAATAGAATGTGCTTGGAATGGTGATGTACTGTAACTTTCTTTTTGATGACCAGTTTGGCTTGCATCAACAATGCACGTCGTAAGGTTCGTACATAAAGCAAAGTAAGTCAAATTGGTCTGAAACTTTAGCTGTTCAACCGAGAGAGCGTACTAAAGCTGAAAAGGCTGCTTAAAATTGGCATTCTAACTGCACACCTGTTAAGTTGAAATAATACCTGTTGCAAGGGACAGGTAGACTACCCCATTTGCCCTATTTTAACATACTTTGTTGAAACTCTTTTGCATGAGCCTGCAACTTTTTACCTATAGTAGACTTGGGCAGTTTTGCTATGAAGAATACGATGTCATATGCCATTTAGAGTCCTGATATATCTAGCCCAGGTTTACATATTTTATTGATTTTAATGACAAATGAGAGATTAATTGATTTTGAAACAAATGACCGTTATCAACTTTAAAGCGTTGTTTGAAGGCCAGATGCATGATTTATGCAGCATTCTGTCATTTGCTATTGCGCTTCCTTTCCTTGCTTTTTTATAAGCATCTTGAAATCTATTCATTCTATGACTTTAAAAAAAGCAAAGATATGTGAAATAACGCTTCCCTTAGTGCATGCTACCATCATCAGCATGATCAGCAAAGTATCTTTTTGGCTACTATGGTTTCATCAATTTTCAAAGCTGCTTATTGCAAATTTCCAGGTGTTCGCTTGAGACAAGGATTTTAAATTTTGGTTGGGCAGCTCTATGTTTATGTATATTGTGTATGTTAATAATTGTACAATTAAGGGTGAATGATTTAGGAAAGACTAGAACACATGAAACAGTTGTTTGAAATGTATTTTGAACAAGTATGCTGTAGGATATTTAGTTTAATGATATTCTTCAATGATCCACTCTTGTTCATGGGTGTGCACCCAAGCATCTGAAGCAAGAAAAGACCCTGTTAGAAGCTAGAGAGAAGGACAGAGAAATAGCTATATTCATCTCGCTTTGAATTCCATAATTATCTCAAAGCAGATACATGGCATCAGTTCTGTTTTTTTATGTTCTAGACTTGTTTTGTACGTTTTGTTTCAAGTAAATGCATGTTTCCTCTGTTCATGTCAGCAACAAAACAAACTGATGCCTTACATCTGTTTGGAGATTAGTGTAAATCTTGAACCTTTTGCGGTGGTTTTATTTTCACTTTTTTATTTCTCCACTGCAAATTCATGTCAGTGTACAAAATTATTTCAATCGCAAACTGATAAGACGATGAAAAGCTCCTCTTCCCTCCCACCGCGAAATAAAACCACCACAGAAGTACATCCATTTACAGGTTTTCTGGTGGCTGTAATCATTTCAGGTATAGCTTTCATGTAGGTTTTCACTAACCAGCATGTGCACAAGCCATTGCTAACAACCGGTGTTGGCTGTTGACCACTTTTTCCAACTATTAGCACCCTTTTTGCAATCCTTTACAACAGTAGTAACATGTTTGTACGTGTAGTAACTGTTAGTTTTTTGCTGTAGAGAATTTCCAGTCCATATAGATTCTTCTTCTGTAATGTGTGCTTGGCTCCTATCTTTTTCAGATGTTGAAAGGCCAGAAATTGATGCGAGCAAAACAGTCTTCCGATGGTAGTGGTGGAAATGTAAGGACAACCTGTGTATAACCGTGTCACTAATCACCATATGTTCATCTTCATGTTTGCTTCATCTTTGTTTTTTGTTTATGCCATATAACATTATAACCTGTCTGCGTTTCTGTACCGACGTGTGCATACATGTTGACGTTCATGTTCACACATTTCACAAGGCCAGGCCTTTGTTCAGCACAGGACTGATTGGCAGCCTTGCAAGAATGCTATAAAACTATCACACAGCGCTTGATTCTCACATGATTTAAGATCTCGTTACGTCAGAGATTGTGGATATGAGTAAGGCTTGCCACGATCTCGTCTTGTGCTGGACAAAGACTGGGCCGTAATACTTGAGTGTGGGCATGTGCATGAGCATGGTTGCATTTACAAAACAAGTGCACCGCCAGCAAAGAAAAGTTGTTCCAGCGTGTCCGATCAATGTCTCGTGCTCAATGCGTCCTGCGGTGGTAGCTGTGGTTGTTTTGAATGGCCGTTGGTACACCAATGTACCTGCGTACACCCTTGTCTTGCAGCTTGCCGTGTTGTAACCATTGTCGAGCAGGTGTCAACGTCCGTGTTCGTGGAAGAAACAGCTACTTTCGATGTCGTGGTTTGATTTCCGTAGCTGGTGTGCTTAATCAAGTGTAGCCATACCATGCTCACCTTTGTAACATTTTCACCCCCCCTCAGGATGATCTTGTTAGTGTGTACAGCTTTGAGTTGGACCCAAATGCTAAGGAGCAAACCCATGTTGGCAACAACAACCCGGAAGCAAAAAGGAATGGTGGTTTGGGCACTGGCAGTTCTGACTCTCCAAATGTAAGGCTATATGTTTCAGTAGCCATGTTATATTCTCTGCTTTACCTGATTTCTTTCTTTCCTTTATGAAATCCTCCCTTCTGCCACTATCTTTGTATCATTCTTTATATTTTATTTATTTCGAGAATGCACCTCTATGCATTTCCTTGCACATTTGGTATTTTCTATTACTGGTGTATTCTTTTTTATGCATGCATACATCAACCTCTCTCTTACGAATGGGCTGGAAAGTTAATGCAAGGTGCAAATGCTTTAAATTAATATGTCATATAGTTGGACCTACATGTATGTCTTTTACAAGAGTGAAAATCATTGTTTCTTATTAAAGTTAAATGTGGAATCATTGATCAAAAGACAAATAATTATAAATCACCCAATTAAAAAATTTGAATGCTAAGATGTAGGTCCAAAGCAATAATGCAATTAATGGTAATAGCGTAATGAGAGCATTAATAAAATTTAAAAGGTGTCAATGGGGACATGGCTTGGTGACTGCCTGTTAAAGGTGTTGGTTAACATGGTGTGGAGTAAATAATGGTGCTTAATGTTGTTCGATAACCTCATTATCATTGATAACTGGATGTAATATTTGCAGATCTATGTGTTTATGGCAGATGTGAATTTCTACTAAAACAAAGTTACCTTGTATCAATGTGCCTGAAATTCCTTTGTTCATTTTCTTTTGTCAAAATGTAATTCTTTTAAACTTCCTATAACAAGAGACAAAATTTCTGACACTCTACACCATTTGCTATCAGCTCAAGCTGTGACTTCCTGACCAACTGAACTGTGCTGTGCTGTGCTGTGCCAACATGATGATCAAATTGGACTCAAAAGGCCCAGACTTTCTTTAGAACCCGAACCATGTTCAATCATGTTCGATCTGACCTTAGTTTGAACCAAACTGGTGTTTCATTTGGGGTCACATGCGGCCATTTGCAGGTGTCCACAGCACCAGCATCAAGCCCCTTTTTTCCTGAGTGCCATCAGAAGAAATTTCTCCCATTTATAAACCGTTCCTGGACAGTACATCGATGCTGACAATTGTTGTTGTGGACGTGTGGATGAAGCATCTTTCTTGGTGACCTTGAATATTGCAAGGAGTAACATTGACTGTGATGCGTTAGCTTTTGTAGCTGTGCAAGTCTCATATAAACTTGTTGGAATTCTTCAGTAGTTTGAATAGCAGCCCTGTACACCAACTGTCCATACACATCTTTTTAGTAGACTAGCGTACATACTACAATACAACACTGTGTATTTCATATCACCCGAGGTACCAGCCCGACCTCGGGTCGGATTGCCTGAAGGCCAGAGGTGCATGATGCAAAATGCACCGTGTTGTATTCTTTGTATGTCATACCCACCCAAGAAAACACACATTTCAATGCGAAATGAGACAGAAGTTGATCAAATTTGGTGTTCTCAAACTAGAAAATGGTAAGAACAGCAATACCAAAGTTCAGATTTTCAACAGCGGTGCATGTGAAATCTGAATTATTCTATGGAAGCACTTCTGATACTGTAAAATACGGACCAGTCCCGAACACACACTTTGAACATTATCAGGGCCAAGATACATTATCAGGGCCAAGATATGACAAAATAAGATATCAGATATGTCACCACTCAGAGGCCTGCTTCACTGAAAAAATCATTCATATTCTTCATACCCTCATTTCATTTATATTTCAAGTGCAAACCCCAAGCCTTTTCGTTCAATTGTAAGCATACACCAAATTTGTTAGCAAGATAAGAATTTGGACACCCCCTGTCTTCCATTTCAATTGCAAACCTACCCCCTCCCCATCTCCCTTGAACCCCCTGTCTTCCATTTCAATTGCGAACCCTACCCATCTTCCTTGATCACATTTTCTCTGTCATCATACCTACATTCATCTTTTCATCTTAACCTTGTCCTTGCTGAGTCATTACAATGTACCAATGCCAGTGGTGCATGGACGAGTTCTCAGCAGGATGGTTAACAAGTAGTTAGGCATCATTCAAAACATCAATGACAAGCAAACCAATTGTGTCTTTACTGAATTGCCATGTATGTAGTATTTTATGTAAGTATGATTGTATTCTTCTACTTAAACCTTCTCCCTTCTCCCTAACCCCATAACCAATTATTATAAAGAAATGGTTAACCAAATGGCTACCTCAGTGTGCTAAAGGTTAACATACTGTGTTGGTTATACTGTTGGTTTGCTTGTCTGTTGATCTAATATCCTGTCCCTACCATCACTTCTTACATTTGGAGAGAGAGTCAAAATCATGGGTTGTTGTGCATGACATTTATCTTAGATATAAACATAAGATAGACATCTTTGTCCTAGTGTCCTTGTTTCTCTTAGATCAGTGAGAATAAGAATCACATACTGTAGCATGTAGAAGTAGGATTATGTGAAGGAAACATCATTCACGGTTCATGTACATGTAGTTCATTACATTTTTAGCAAGTTAAAGTTCTAAGCTTTTAAATTCAATCTTGACTTGCATTTGTGCAGCTTTCCATTCTTCCTTTTGCTTCACAGCTTGCTTGCTTTGCGTTTTAGCTATTCCAAAATCTCAGTGCAGCGAAATCATTCTCTTTGGTAGAGCCTCGCCTGCGGCCTACACAATTTACCTTTGTAAGGATCTGCTAAACCGGGCTGAGGTTTCCACTTTTGTGGGTGTGGCCTCCAACCAGCTGTCAGCCTTCAAAGAATTGGCTAAATGTTGTCTCTGAATACCTAAAGAAAGTATTTAGGCAATTCTTTGATGGCTGACAGCTGGTTAGAGGTCAGTGGTTGCACGCAAAAGCCTCAGCCTGGTTTAGCAGAGCTGCCCCAATGTATATTGTGCGAAGCTCGGTACTGAAGAATGAGTGAAATAAACACTTGGTAACTATGTCAGAGTAAAGAAGAAAATGTGGTTAAACAAATGTTACAAGATATATGCTGCTTCTCGCTTGCGTGGCAAGAACTGCTGCTTGGCATATTTCTTAGCTGAAAATATGTATTTTTTTCCAAGGTAACCTGCATTATAATGTTTCTCACTGGATCAGCAACATCACCTGAAATGTCATCATTGCTTTTAATTGTCACAGGGTGCAAGGTGTACAAAGATTAAACTAATCCAGAATTTCACATAATGGCAACATGATTGATAAGAGCACAACTTATTATGCATCACTGATTTTGATAACAAGATTATCACATTGTAAAAATGATATTAGTAACAATTTTTGAAAAATACTTATTGAAATTTAATTCTTAGATCTAAAAGGATTAATTATAAAAAAGTAATATTTGTTATACTAGACCAGCATAATCTATCATAATGAACTGCATGTTACAGAAATTTTGCTTAATGGAATGCAATCAAGCAATTAAGTTCTCATCATACTTATACAGCTTTGATTTGCATGATTGTCTGCAAATCAGCCTTTCAATAATCATGGAATATACTTTTAAGTGTGACAGCAGTGCACGTCTTTCAGCACCAAGGACAGCCTATGGAAAAATTACAAACAAATTTCAAATGCATTTCACAATACCTCATACCTTTTCTCCAATGCCAGCATTGTTTTAACATTGAATATGTTTCTCCTGCATACATGATGTTGATGAAAAGCACATGCCCCCACTCAAGAATCCATAATCATATCATTCTGTACATTACTTTATAGTATTGAAACTTATAAAAACTAATTTCAAAGCTAATACAATGTAACATTATTTCAAAGTTTGACTAGCTTGTTAAATGTCTCTAATTTCTTGTCAACAATGTCCCCTTTGTCACAATTTTTTGTAGATGTTAGACAATAATCCATTTGCCCATTAGAAATAACTAGCGTACTGTAGAGTTTTGTGTGATCTTGCTGTGGCAGAGTGTGCTACATCTGTGTCTGTTTTTGGTATCGTTCTCTTTTATTTACCAGAACAATGTTATGTTAATCTTGTTGAATATAAAAATGTCAAATGCAAATCCATTATTCCAGAAATCCATTATCGAAGCAGCTTGCATTACATAATATTATTCAAGTGTAATTCCTATATTGAAAGTCAGAGCGCCAAGTGCCAAAACTGCCGTAGCTGTTAAAACAATATGCTACCAAATATCCTGCATATTTCAGAGTGGTCAATTCAATGTATTTTTTTAGCACAAAACATAGATTTTTGTCAAAAGAGTAATTTTTTATTTCTTTAAAAAACATTTTTAACAGCCAATGGTAGCTATTCAGGTTCTTAAGCTAAAAACATATTATTACAGCCCGAACATTTCGGCAGTTGATAGGATTTTGTTGTGGTCTAGCACAACGGTTTTCTTTTAACAAAGAGGTTTACTTTATGTGTCTTTTTCCAGGTAATTCAGTCTCAAAAGATGACGCAGGAAGCATCAGCAGGTGGGGCCCAGAATGGCAGTAACGGGTCCATCAACAGCGGTGCCGGCAGTAAGGCCTGCATCATCCAGTAGAGCTGCCAGTGTCACTCAATCTCTCACTCTCTGGATGATTGGGCCTCCTCCCCGAGAGCTAATGTGGCCATACTTCTCTAACTTGAAAGAATCATTCCGAGAGCTACCAATAGGAGCTCAGGATTCCTTATCACTATGAAAATTAGTCCAATAGGAGCACAGGATGCTATGGAAAGCTGTCATTACAGCCTCCAACACCATGGTAACGGACAGTTCTTAGTCTGACTATAACTGGTCCAAGTTAGCACATGTCCATAAATCAAACAAATTATCATGTTGCCAATTCTCCTGACTTAGAGCTGTGGTTATCAAGCTTCTAGGGGCCTGACTGTTGGAAGGGCTGCTACTGTGGACTCTTTTTGTGAGCTTTTCTTCATGATATGGATACAAGTTTTGCCATGAGATCATCCCTGCCATGTTGGGTTTTAAAACACACTGTCCTATTCTATGTACAAATTTGTGATATCTGGTAATGTATTACTTAGAGTCATGACATGACAAACAGACCTTGCACTACTAAAGAATTCCTTGATATTTTTACACAAAGGATAAGGCATTGCTTCATAAAGAAAATGTAGATTGTATTAGATATTTTTCGTCAATTTCCAGTAGATTATCATCCCTATATCATCACTGTATCTTAAAATTAAATTTGATGGCAAGTTTCAAAACCTATTTTGAACATTGGAAAATGTTAATGTCAATCCAGTGTGGTCTCAGTTCGTCTAGAATGTACACTTCTGATCAATACAAAAAATTTAAATCTAAAAAAAAGACACATGATATGTATCTCTTCTTCTCTGTGCAATACAATCCTTCTGCTTCATTTATGTAAACTTTAAGGTAAATAATTCTGTAAAAGTAAGTATTTCTGTGAACATGTTAAAACACCTTCATGGGCATAACTTCCTCAACTTCTCCACATCATGCTGCTGTAATTCTAGGTCATTTTGTATCAGCATTTCCTTATATTTGGGACAGTACTAGTACTTGAGGTCAGAAAAACAAGAATTCTTTATACCAACAGTAGTCAATCCACAAACATTTCTGAGATTGTCTGAACTGTCATAGACTGGAGTCCAGCCTTATTAGCTTCTGTCCGCTACCTAAGCTCCGCTCCTTGCCAATTGGCAGCGGACGGAAGCTAATAAGGCTGGACTCCAGGCTAGAAGTGTCACTCAGGTGCCAAAATTCAGAATTGCAGCTGAGAGTGTACAAAAGTCTTTAATTGCTTCTATACATTTTTCACAAAGATGAATTGGTGATATGAATCAAACAGCACTTCATTTTATTGTGAAGGGAGGTATAGATAGATTCAGAAACAGCTTGTCTAGGTATTTTGTAAGATAATGTAATGTGTTGAGATTGTGGAATATGTTATCTTATATATATATCTCAGTGTCTAAATACTGCACTTGTGTTATGTACTTGATTGTGTTGTTCTTGCACCCATTATATATATATATTTGAAGACATTGTCAACTCTTGGACCGGGAAATATCATATTGGGCAACTAAGGGATGAAACAAACGATTTTTAGTGAATTGTTTAAGCACTTCATTTTTAAAAACTGGCTTCACTGTACAATATTTGTGTTATTCTTGGGAATGTGATTCTTTTTTTAATTTTAATACCCCTTCCCTCCACAATTATTCATCTATCCCTGATATTTTTTCAACAAAGTTGTACATAACATGCTTTCAAAGGCTTATGAGTGCCATTGTGATAAAAACTTTATGAGAAACATTATGGTATAATGTTATATGCCCTAGTTGTATTGTGGCGTTACATTGTACTGAGTATACGTACACTGAAACAAACATTTTCTCTGACTGCTGATGTCTAAAACAAAAAAGTATCAAATGTCTGTATATAATTTCTTGTCCAGAAAATACTTTACCTTTGCTCGCACAATCTGATATCAAGCTTTTGCTGTATATGGTAAAACAATATACTAGTATATTACTTTAGTTGATGTGGTATCTTAGGCTATGTAATGACATAGATGGGGCCATTTGTATGGTATACCATAAGGTATAGTTGATAATTTCTGTATTATAATTTCTCAGTATGATGGTGTAAAATGTGTACATAGATATGGTGAGAGGTAATTGTATAATTTTGGAATATCTGAATTTATGGAAAATAGAAGAAATAGATACTATGATTTAATAGTGACTGTGTTTCTGCACAAATGCACCTTAATAAAGTTGGATTTGTCACTGAATTTTTTGCCTGTTTTCTTTAGGTTTACTGTATCTTTTTATATTATAGTGTGCTTGTATGTGTCTGCGCATGTGCTAAAATGAAAACAACAACTTGCAAACAGTTTGGGTTCTAAAGTGATCTTTTTACCTCCTTCAATACATGATAGATTTGTACTTTCAACAGTTGTACTTATCATGCAGACACAAATCAGCGCAGTAGATATAAAACCAAGAAGGTTATGTTTTCTTTGGGACGAGAAAGGGGAAAATACTTCCTTTACAGATAACTGTTAACCCTTTTTTATGTATACATATCTTGTCACAGCCATGGTACTGGCTGGTTCCCTCATCATTGCACCAACTAAGTCACCGTCAACTGTAGCTGTCCCCGTGAAATCCGTACCCCTGTTTGTAGTTCCGTTTTATTCGTTGCCATGCCAGTTCCTGGCTGTGCATATTCTCAGAAATTTCACGATAACCATCATACAGGTGAGAGACACAAGTGATCATGAATGTGCGTACCTGTCCTGCAATCGTGTGGACGGCGTATCGTGCTTGTTGCGCCGCCATGCGGAATATTGCGGATGCACACGTCACGCCAAACAGGTACGGGGAAAGGTTCGTCTACGTGGTTATATAATGATTGGGGGTGACATGGACGTACACCGTCTGTGCTTGTTTATAACATTCGGCAGTACCACCGATTGATCTTTTTTCCACTCGAAGCCAAAAATGCGTAATTTCGGCTCCTGTGTAGTGACCCAATTAGCCACAGTGACACGCCCGCCTAAAAAAAGCCCCCTTCACACTTAAGTATATGCAAGTCCGCATGAGTTGCGTATTAATTTTCTTTTGGTTTACATCCGAAAAAGTCGTTTCTTTGGTTCGATAATCAGGCCGCACAACGGTGCGTTAAAATAGAAAACAACTTCTTCCCTACAAACTTTACCTAAAGCAATAAAATGTTGATAAGCAACCCACGCGCACATGAATATACGCACGAGTGTGAAGGGGGCCTAACAGCCGTACAATGATTGATAGCATCACCAGGACAGTATAAACATAGCGCTCGCCATGATGGACTTGTGTTCTTGTGTTTCTCCGTTGGCACGTTTGACACGCGAAGAGCGGGAGATGGTCCTGCGCGGGCGAACAGGGGGCAAGATATTTCTGGAAACTGGTGGCACACACGCCGTCCCTCTTACTATTTCTGGTCCCAGCCGATCTCTTCTGTCACGGTGGTGGTGCTTCAAACAAACATGGCGAGGAAGCAGGGCGAGCTGTTCTGCGACATCGGCCAGGGCAGGGGTATACGGTGCAATAAGGGTTCCTCAGCGGGAATCGAGCCGGGGACGTTGATAGTGAAAGAGGAGCCATACTCTTATACTTTGACTGATGGACAGTTAAGCTATGGTCACACTAAACTCACGTCGTACCTGCGATGGGGTTTCTTCCGTCATGACAGCGCCGTACGTCGTACGTTTGGGAAAAACCGGGTGCAATAGTTAACACATACAAAGTGGTGGTCACATATAACGTAGGTACATCGTACGATGGTTTTTTTAAGTGTACCTAGGTCAATCGCAGGTAAATCGCAGGTAAATCGCACGTAAAAGTAGCCATAACCGAGCGTCCTACGTCGAAAAATACAGCTAAAGATGATTTTGAACATGTTCAAAATTTTCCCTCCGTCGCCGTACGATTTTTATTGCCCCCAATACAGACTTCACTACGGCCTTCTTTTTATACCAATGAGGTGAAAAATGTATACATTTCGATCGTTTTCTGATGGTTTCAGTTTCCCCTGATATTGTCGATGTTGTTGAAAAGTGCAGCCACCAGAGCGCAGTGGCAACCGGTGTACAGCGCGCCCGCTGAAGAGCCTGCTTTCAAAGCTATGATTTTCCACGTGTCAGATCAAGTATCGTGCGCAGGTGATGCATACGATTGTTTCATGGCTATACGCACGTGGGTTCATAATCATATCAGACCTCATTCCCATCCTGTCTCTACTTTTAGTTTGCCAAGAGAACAGTTTGCGGATGGCCCAGAGAAAGAATATGACAGGCCAGTTGTATTGTCCATCAAAAAGAAAGAACATAATAGGCATAAAACGTCAAACAAAAACTTAAACTGAAAATAGAGACAGGATAGGACTGAGGTATGATCTAATTATAAACCCAGGTGTATACAGACATAAAGCAATTATATACGCCTGGTTCTGGACCTGACACGTAGAAAATCTAAACTTGGAAGCAGGCTATTCTACGGGCGCACTGTTTTCTAGTTGCTATTGTCTTATGATGGTTACAATTCGCATCAGCATCGGCAATATATAAGGGTAACTGAAACCATCAGAACATGGTCGAAATTTATGAATTCGTCACCTCATCATTAGATAAAAAGGCCGCAATAAAGCCTAAATATGAGGCTATAAAAATCGTACGACGTTGGATGAAATTTTGAACATTGCCCGACGCTCTGCGATGGCTGATTTTAACTACGATTTACCTGCGATTTACCTGCGATTTACTTGCGTTGTACGGGAAATGCATCGTACGTGCATCGTAGGTACGACGTGAGTTTAGTGTGACCGGGGCTTTACTGCGCACTCGATGCCACTACTGTTTAAAAAGGTTGGTCATTTATCATGTTAGGGCTCGGCCACATGCGTCCTACGATCATCGTACGATTGCAAACTGAGAAAGCATTCCTAGGATAATCGTGGATGTTTCCTGCAAAATTTAGCTGTCTGGCTACGGAAAAGGTTTAGACCTTCGCGATGGTTAGTTCTGTCACAGTCTGCTTAAAAATTCTACGACAGCAAAAATCCTACGATGATCTACGACAAACGTGACCGCGGCGCAACAGAAGAGGAGAGGAAAATCTCGATGTGATTTATATGCACATCGAGATGCTTGAATCGAAAGGCAGTAGAAGCTTTTGATATTGTTTGAACTAAAACTTGCTCGGATATAAATCGACCGAACATGTTTTCCACACGTTAGGTCTACCAAGGAGGTTTTATAAAACCTCCTTGGGTCTACATAGACGATAGCTTATGATTTGCAATGTACTGAAATATTTCTTGCATGCATTGTGTCGCTTTCGATCTTGTTATCAATGATAATACAGTCTTATTTTTTCACAACCATGCCATGCCCCGTGGAGCCTCATGTCTGTTGATTCTTTGCCAGCAGACTACAACATTCTGTCAGTTGCGACGCCTGCCGGGCAGCCAAATATTGCAACGAAGAGTGCAAGGTATGTTTTCGTTTGCTTGGAAGGTATATGAAGTACAATGAACAGTCTAGTTGGCCTTTCTCTCTTTATATAATGTATCTGTGGAAGACATGGGAAAAGAAATACAATCACATTGATAAACAACTGAGGGCCTGCTCTCAATTAATCATCCAGTTGATTCCAATAGTGCCCATTTATGGATGATATATTCCACGCACATGCAAGTCAAATATTACAGCTTACTTTGACTATTTTGACTTCTGATAGAATCAATAGTTTGGTATTCTTTTATTCCAATTTTCTGCATTTTTGTCACCTTTATGTATAATATGTCTTTAGTTATCATAGAGATGTTATTCGTCCGATAGCCCCGCCCACCTCCGTCAAAACGTAGAAATGCGAAATAAAAACATAAGACGGACATGCAGCCATCCTCTCACTGGTCGAACCGCTAATTGCCATGCTACCATTAGTTGAGCTGCTAATTGTGATTTACAGTCAGGATCGGCTTATTCCTTATAACCCCTGTCCTTTCAGAAAGCAGCCAAGTTCCACCACAAACCGGAGTGTCGCGGGTACAGCCGTCTGATGAACCTCCCTGAACACCTGCGGGTCATGGGGCGGATCCTGTACAAAATGGTAACAAAAACAAGCACGACTTGCTTTCACAAAACTCCGATAAACGAGGAAGGATGTGAATTCTCGTCACAAGGGAAACGTGAAGTGAAATGAATCCCCTGTTCGTGTAAACACAGAATTCATTACTTTCTGTGATATTCAATCATGGATAACATTTTTTTTACACAACCAAGCGTTTTTACGTAGCCGACATTACGGTGACCATCTGTCACCTTCATCAGGGCAAGTTCAGAGGGGAAGTCGCAAACCACCTGAGGAAGCGCCAATAAGCGTGCACTGCTACCCCAACTACGGGGTGTTGTTCAGCATCTAATGCACAAAACAAGAACAAGGGCAATACTGACTGGTTCTACTTCGTACTGCAGTTAGGTGTCGCTGCTGCAGTGTGAAGAATGCGGTACCTAGCGTGACTGAGTTTATATCCTCCCTTATCACGGTTTATGACTGGAGCTGATTTTCTGATCCATACAGCCTCCTTGATTTAACGACATCTGTTGGCCTCTCTGTCCTTGGCCCCGTCCCAGTCTATTACACACTGCTGATTTGTTGAAGTTCCTTTCCTTCTCTGCTTCCTATATTGAGACTTCAAGTCATGTCATGTTCATACTTATTTTCATTTTTCCCTTTCAGCATGCTAGAAAGACGGACATGGGAGCGCTGGGACCTCTGAGCAGTTTGGTCTCGAGTAAGTCGATCCCGTTCTCCTGCGCAGAGCCTCGCCCGCGGTCTATACAATATGCTTTGGGCAGGCTCTGCTAAACCGGGCGGGGGTTTCCACTAGACCGGTGTGGCCTCTAACCGCCAGTTGTCAGCCAATCCGCTAGGTGTTTTCCTTAAGGAAAGTCAATTCTCTGATTGGCTAACAGCTAGTTCGAGGAAAGGCCTACAAAAATCTTAGCCCGGTTTAGCATAGCCTCCCCAAAGTATATTGAATTGGCCACAGGCGAGGCTCTTTGTACGAGAGTGGTTGATCCGTTCTTCTGGCAGTATATAATATCGATCCTTTGTATGTTAAAAGGAAGATATAGGCAAACCCTCCCCACATTGACAATACTAACGGAAATGCCTTCTCTCTGACGTTAACGAAATGGCAAAACCCCTTAGTGAATATGGTTCGTTGCCGTGTTTGCCTTTCTTATGCATATCTCAGTTCCAATGTCTTTACAACAATCTTAGATGTCGAGACAATAAAGAACTGCGAGGAAGGGATTCAAAGCCTGGACTCCAAAATGGATTCCCTGGCTCAACATATGGAGAAGGAAGCTCTACCAGACAGGGCCTTCATGGAGGAGATCTACGGCAAAGTGAGTCAACTGAATTGTTTCATATTGTTTAAAACTTTTGTCCTGTCCAGAGGCCTGCTAGGGATTCAAAACCAGACTCCTTAGAATCTAAGTCAACCCTGGCCACAAGATCATTTTGCCACCTGTGGTCTTCTTGTAACCGTCAGACTAAAAAAAGGAAAAAGGAAAGGGATCTCGAAGACTCGAACCATTTTTTTTGTTTTCGTTTCTCTGTGAAGTTTCACGCCTAATGATATCAAAGACATAAGACTTAGGACTGAGTTGTGTTCTGTTTATTCCTACCACCAGATCGCGTCGAACAGCTTTGCAATCCTCGACGAGAACATGTGCTCTATCGGGATCGGAGTGTATCCGCAGTAAGTCCAGTTTCTTCTGTGAATGTTCATATTTCCAATGCAAAGACCTAATTACAGCAACACAAGAAGTAGCAAATGCATTGGCGAAAGACAGCGGATGCTGCCTGAACGTTTGACCGTTTTGAAAACTTATCCAGGTGCTTGAGTAACTTTTGTATTTGAGTATCTCATTACCTGGATGTGTAAACTTCATCGAAGTAGAACATCATGAGTTCCAACATAAAATCTACAAAGAGTGAGAGGAACTGTTTTGTTACGTTTGACTTCATTGGTCGTTCAGCCTGTTTCCATGTGTGTCCAGGGCCTCCATGATCAACCACAGCTGCAAGTCCAACTGTATCGGCATGTTCTACGGACCGCAGATACAGATCCGGGCTAATGAGTTCATCCGGCCTGGGGAACAGGTACGTATGAACACAGGAACACCTCGAGTTTCATTTCGACTATCGCACCATGTACTGAGACTCGATATAAGAATCTGAAATGTGTTGTGGAGTGAAATTTTCATTCTCCTACGCAGAGCCTCGCCCTATATAATATATCTTTGCGAGGTTCTGCTAAAGCGGGCTGAGGTTTCCACTTCTTTGGACGTGGACGTGTCAACCAGCCAGAGAATACTTTGAGTAAAGCCGATTTTCTGATTAGCTCACAGCTAGCCTCTGAAAATGGACATTTCTAACGGTTACAATTGACTGATTAAAATGAGCAGTAAAAGCAACACTATCATCGGACCAAACATGATCATGTGACAATCTAAAAACGTTTTTTTCTCAGATATTCCACGGCTACATTCCGCCCCTGCTGCCCACCGCGAAGAGACAAGAGAAGCTCCTCAAAACCTATCACTTCCTTTGCCAGTGTGCGGACTGTCGGAACACAGAACGGGTATGTCTCGTAAACATAGCAAGCAGTTTTATGGTATTGTCTGAGTGGAATTCTATATCTATCACTATTCAATCTATCTTTCGTCATGTTTATTTGCTGTTTAAGATAAATGCATTTTCGATATATAATTTCGTTGCTTCTCTTGCAGGATCGGCTGATGCGGTGCGTCAAGTGTCCCAACTGTCCAGAACGAGTCGCTCCGAATGCAGGCACGTATTATATGGAAGGGAATGTACTGTTTCTCTCATTTGTGTTTTATCATTCATATTCAGTAGTCAGTTGTTTGCTACAGGAAAGCGTTTTAGGCCACAAGCATATTCTGTCCATAGTTTTGATCAATGCGGAAAATGTGACACTATCTTCATATTTTTAAAATCTGAAATACCTATACACTACCTTGGACACAGCTCTTCCCATCTTGTCTATTCTATACGCACCATTCTATCAATAAGTGACCATGACTAGATGTATTGATATTTGTTTCATGACTATTACAATGTTGAGGTCTAATTCATTGAATAAAGTTGGGGGAAAATAAGTGACCATGTCCGCCCCCACAGACGGCACATATAAGATGTGCGAGGCCTGCGGTTTTGCCAACTTTGACGCCGACTTCTACGAAGAGATGGATCTTCTCATCGAATATGCCGAGAACATCCTGGACAAGGAGCAGGAGCAGGATATCCTTTTATAAATACAATCAAATCGTCCAAGTTCTTGTCACGTAAAGGCTATACAAACAAACGACCATCTTTCTGACAATTATTTTCGCTCATAAACCGCGGCGGTTCGGATCATTTCTTTTAAAACTCCCTTTGATTTTGGTCACTGGAAAATCGTTGTATCTCTTCTACTACGCAGAGCTACGTCCAATTTACCTTGGGGAGGCTTTACTAAACTGGACTAAAGTTTCCACTTTTGTCCGCATGGATTCTAATCATCTGCAAGCTAATCAGAGAATCGCCTAAGTGCTTTCTTTAGGCATGCTCTAGAGGCCACACCCACAAAAGTGGAAACCTCAGCCCAGTTTAGCAGAGCCTCCCCAAGTATGTTGCCGAGGCCGCTAAAAAGGTTTCATGTAGGAAAATGCTTAATTTGTAGTGTTAATCGTTTAATAAAACATGCAGAGATACTAGTAAGTAGACCTTAACCACGCAGCACACCGTGAGTACGACCTGTATTTCCTGGAGTCCTGTCTGGCCCAGTTGGAGTTCACTCTCCACTCTGACAACGTCTACGTCATCCGCATACTGAAGGACTTGGTGGAGGTGTGCATGGATCTCAGCCAATGGGAGAAGGCCGTAGGGTACGGGAAAAGGATCGAGCCGGGATACAAGTTAGTTTTAACCGCCATGAAAAATGGAGGTATTGTCTTGGGTGTGTTTTTCTAGGTGTCTGTTTGTGTCTCCGCATGTTTGTGGTCAGGATAAGGTAAGAACATGTGGATTGATCGTGATGATATTTGGCACATGGATAGGTCTTGGAAAGACGAAGGTCGAGGTCGATTTTGGAACCCCTTGCAACTTTCATTGGTACTGCAGCAGAACTTCCGGTTTTTGTTTCTGAAGCAGTGAGCATTGTGTCTGATTGCCAACACTTCTACTTTTTGACAAGTCACACATCTAGATGAAGATACATCGTTCAATTCCCTAGTTACTTTTACTAAAAAATGTATGGGCAGTTTGAGAGCTTTTTTTAATCAACAAAAGAAAATGTATATATGTAGACACAGTCAAAGACGTGAATATCTGCATTTTCTTTCCTTCCTACACGTATCTACTGTAGAATGTTCCTGAAAAGATATGACCTTGACCAAGGCCTGCTGTACCATAAGATGGGCGTGGCCTACTACAGACTGGGTGACCAATCGTCAGCCTTGCCTTACCTCCGATTGGTAAGTGGGCGGAGTTACGTCATCGTGTGACGTTTGTAGTACCATTCAGTACGGTGACTCATTCTCCTATGCAGTGCGTATACAATATACCTTGGGAAGGCTCAGCTAAACCAGGCTGAGGTTTCCACTTTTTGTGGGCGTGGCCTCTAACTAGCTGTCAGCCAATCAAAACCGACTTTTCCTAAAGACAACATTTAGGTGATTCTCTGATTGGCTGACAGCTGGTCAGAGGCCACACCTACAAAAGTGGAAACCTCAGCCCAGTTTAGCAGAGCCTCCCCAATGTTTATTGTGCAGGTTGCGGGCGCGCGGTGAGGATCTGCGTAGGAGAATGACTGTGACTAGATAAGGACAGTATTGTGTATGAATTTATTGTACACGGGGGCATTATCTTATAATCATGTGAATGTCTGCTACTTACCTATTGCCTATATAACTGCCTATTGAGTACAACTCCTTTTTGTTGTACAGATTGTCAGGCCATTTTTTTTTCAATTTGGCGTAATGTCATGTTGTGAAAAGACTACAAAGATACTATGCGTTTTCCCCCAGGCCAAAGCAACGTTGACTATCACCAGTGGAGAGGAAAGCTGTCTGGTGCAAGAGGTCAGCGACCTGCTGGACGAATGTGTGTCCAAAGAGATCGATAGCCTGTTGCTGGAATGTGGGTGCCCCAACATGGACCATTAAACTGGACACGCAGTATAATGCAGTAAGGGCCTGCAAAATCATCCTGGGGACACAGCTATGACACAGTACAAATCACCATGAACATCAGCCCCCCGGCCGACTGTACAGGACATTCTCAGAATCAATGCTGAACTCTGACCGTTCGTGAATCGCTGCCTTCACTGACAGATCGTCTCTGGTAGAAGAATGCGCAATGCAGATAAATGTGGCGTTCCATACTGTAGAATAGCAAGATCAAAGAACTCATCAATACCTTACCATGTTGAATACAAGTTAATGAATGCATTACCTGTTCTCAGACTAACGTATCTACGGTGCATCGTACAAAGAATGGGCTAACTGCAGACTCTCCTTTCATGCTATCATAATAGTGAACTGTGAACAAATTTGACTGTGTTTGAATGCTTTCGGTGATAGATTTTAGATCGTTTGTAAACGCTCAGGTCTACAAAACACTTAGCTAACACCTGTCAGAACAACGCAATTCAGACTTTTGTCTATGAGTTGTTTCTATAAAGATTGAAATGAATTGAAGTTGAATAACTAGAGTAGTGACCTAAATGGCAGAGCAAGTTTTGCATAAGATGATGACATACTTCTTGGTAAAGTACTATGAAAGATGCAAAAGAAAGAAAGCAGCTTAGTAAAAGTCAATATATTCACTGCCACAGACCTGATAACAATGTGCTATGATCACTCATTATGCTTCTTAGCATTACTTGTAAACTGGGTAAAGATTAGTGCTTATGTGTGAAACATGGACAATTAAAGCTATGATATAGAGACAAACTATGATCTACTGAATGAAGGTTGAACTGTAATTGCCAACACAACAAATTGGACTTACCCAAATGTTTTACTGATCAGCTAGTCTTTGTCAAGGAATGAGCAATCCACTGCTTCTGTGACGTCCTGTTATGCAGATAGGACACGTGACTTAAAAATTGGGTTAAGTCCAATTTGTTGCGTTGGCAATTACAGTTCAACCTTGATTCAGAATGACTTCTACCAACACAAATGAACTTTCAAGTGAAAACTATGATATAGTTAAAGGACTAAAAAATGAGTAGAATGTAAACCAGTTTTATGCAGCAATCATATCAAAAACAGGATTTCAAATGGTGTCATTGTCATTGGTACTGAAGGAGCCTCACTACTATCCCTGCCCTTGGTACTGAATATGCCTCACTATGTCCTTTCACTATGTCCTTGGTACTGAATGGGCCTCACTATCTATGTCCTTGGTACTCAACAGGCTTCACTGTCCCTGAATAGGCCTCAATATCCCTGTCCTTGGTACTCAATGGACATCACTACCCGTCCTTGGTACTGAACAGGTCTCACTATCCCTAATACTGAATATGCCTCACTAGCCCTGTTCTTGGAACTGGATGGACCTCACTATCCCTGTCCTTGGTACTGAATAGGCCTCACTATCCCCGTCCTTGGTACTGAATGGGCCTCACTAGCCCTATCCTAGGTACTGACTGGGCCTCACTATCCTTGTCCTTGGTACTGAATAGGCCTCACCATCACTATCCTTGGTACTAAATGGTCCTCACTACCTGTCTTTGGAACTGAATGGACCTCACTACACCTGCCCTTGGTACTGAATGGGCCTCAATATCCCTGTCCTTGGTACTGAAAACGCCTCAATATCCCTGTCCTTGGCACTGAATTGGCATCACTATCCCTTTCCTTGGTACTGAGCAGGCCTCACTACTATCCCTGTCCTTGGTACTGAATAGACCTCACTATCCCTGTCATTGGTACTGAATAGACCTCGATAGCCATGGTACTGAAAATATCTCTGCCCTTGGTACTGAATTGGCCTCAATATCCATGTCCATCACACTGAATGGAAAGTTTGAGGAAACTGATCTTCTCCAGGCTGTGCTGCTGTTTATAAAAACAAAATCAAAATACCTAAGAAATGTAGCAGATGACAATCCTTTATTTTCTTATAATCTGTACAACACACATCACACTACAGTGCAGAATATACTATCAAACATAGTACTTTACAAGTAGTGTTAGATAAAGCACATCATTAGATAAATATCTTATGAAACAACATCTAAACCATACTAATTTTTACAATGGTTGATACATTGATTATGTTTTATATCCAACCTAACCTATTGTTCACATTTTCTGGATAATATGTCTTGAGGCAAAATTCCTTTTTATGCAAATTACGGTACCTAAGCTGGTTTTCTAGTGGTCCCTATTGCATCATAACCAGTACCATGAATGTACCTTGGTAGGTGTGGAAAATCAAGAAGTGCATTTGCCCTAATAATTATCATCAATGGGTGCACATGATGGTTGAAAGAATTCTGTAGTACAGTAGTTACACAAGGGAGACATATCTGCAGTGTGATGAATTTGCAGTGGAGAGGTTACTGTGAAAACAGTGAAAATACAACCATCCCTGTCTACGGAAATAGTTTCAAGATTTATAGTAACAGAGAGTGAAGTTGGGGTTTACGTCTGGATCTCCCTACAATATAGAATTACAGCCCAAATCCTGACTGGGTCCTCTTCGGTGTGAAGGGGGTTCCAGGCTCTCTTCTTCCTGGTGTCAGGATTGTAGTCCTGCAAAACAATGTGGTATGGACTCAACATAGTTTCCTAAAGTACGCAACCTTACTCTCTTTCTCTTCTGGCATTTTGGCAGGTACTCTGCTAACTTCATCTGGACAAAGTGACCTTTCCTCCTTGTTATATTGTGAAGTAATTACCACGACAAGGATGCATTCTAATGTGGTAAGGATATTACAAACGATAACAACACAAAGTCTAACCCATATCACTTAGCTTTCATCAGGGACTACAAGGAAAAAGACCAATAGAAACTAGATCACTAAAATTGATAAAATGACAAACTGTAATGACTTTGGCTACACCCCAATATTTTGAGCCCTGCCACTGTTTTTCTTGCTTGTGAGAAAATTGGGTGCACATAAGTGCATATGCACCCAGTATTTGGAGACCTGCCCCAGATTTGCTCTTGCTTGTGCTCATCTATTCAATGAAGTCTGCCCTTTTATATGCCCATACACATGTCTAGAGTGTTGCTGAAACAGTAAGGTCCTACCTGACACTGCCCTCCTTGCTCTTGTTCTTCTGTTCCTCCTTCTGTCTCTGCAGCTGTTGATCAGCCAGCACCATCTCCCTCTCCATAGCAGACAGCTCCTCACGAGCCTTCACTCTCTTCTCCTGGGGAGGGCAAAACACAAGGTACAAACATGAAGAAGGGACCAGACATTACCTTGTGGACGCTTCTACGTTGTATAAGAAAACACATAGAATCTAGGCAGGGCTGGAAATACTGGGTGCATATGCACTTTTGTGCACCAAAGATTGGAACTGAGCACCAAATCTTTGACTGTGGGTGAACGTTTGTGTATGGTTACGTATGCAAAGGTACTATCATACAGCAGTATACAGCATACTCTTGAAATTTAACTTATTCTAAGTGTCAGAAACATAACAAAACCTATGTATGAAAGTACTGGTATAACATTTGGAAGCTTAGATCTATAGCAATTCAGATTCAGGTTCTGAAAAGAGTCTCTATAAGGTTTGTAATGACGTTTTTTTGACATTCTCCTAAACGAAAGGAAGTGCTATCTGGGACTACCCTTTAAATGTTCAAAGTGGTTTAAAATATTGGATCTATATCTTAAGCAAGATCTTTAATACTTTAGACACTGTTAACCTTCTTCCTGTTACCTAACTCCATAACCAATACAAAAGGATGCACTTGCAACGACTACCCCCAAAACAAACCTGAATCTTCAGCAACATCTTTCACACTTCAGCTACTTTTAGCATTCTCCCTGCTGCCTAGCCCTGTAACCAGTAGAGGTTGTTCGTTTTAATATAACCAGGTCGTTCGGTGTAATATAACCAGCTGCTGCCGCACTGCATGCCTGCAAAGCTGGTGTGGCTACTTCAGAGCGACAAGGGTTAAAGAGATTGAGATACTCACAGCTCGAGACTTGGTGGACTCCTTGATGCTGTAGAACATGGGACCCAGCTCAGCCAGCCACTCTCCATCCACGGCTGTCACACACTGCATGTACTCCTGGTACAGGGAAGGGAATCACATGGATCAGAAATGGGACATTCATATCTAACCACAGAAACATCACAGTCTTCATCCTTTACATTGAGACATATCTCCTTGCTTCTTGCTTAAAAAACGAGACAAAACAACACAACTACATAAGCGAAAAATAGTTACTCAAGCAACTGGATGAAGTTTTGAAAATTCAAAAATTTTATCTAGTTGCTTGAGTAACTATTTTCGCTTATCTTATTACCAGGATGTCTAACCTTCAACAACACAAATACATGATTGTTCAAACCAGGGCTGTCTCCAGGACCCGTCCCTCCGTCCCAGAACGGAAATTTGCTTGTTGGGATGGAAAAAAATTTCACCTTGACATGACGTGACATTGATTAAAATCCATTTTGTAGGCTTAAGATGACAGATTCAACAGTGAAAATCAAAACATTGGCTCTCAAATATTGAGAGGGACGGAAAAAAATGTAAAGCTGGAGACAGCCCTGGTTCAAACACTAAAACAATGTTACAGGATTCCAAACAACTTAGCAACTGAGGCCAAGGAAAAACATGTTGTGTTCTTGTTTACCCCACCAACCCTAGCAAAAACCTGCTGACGCTAGCCATTTTTTTGGTCGACTGCTGGCAAGGGACATCTGAGAGATGAAATTCTGAGAGAATTCTTATCTACCAGCCCTAATTTTTTTCAGGATAGTTAACACAACATCAATTTTCCTAGGCCTTATCAATAAAGTTACTCACCTTGGTAGTCATGACCAGCTCATGGTAGGTGATGTAGTCAGGGTTGAAGCCCATACCAAACAGAGCTGAGGTGGGGTGCAGGTGACAGGGCATACCTGTCCTGATGTTCACATACTCCCCTATACCCTGCAGGAAACAACAAATGTTGTAGACTTGTAAAGAAAGAAATGTGTCAGAGCAAAGTCGTTTTGTAAGAATGGCTTTGAATGTTATTTTTCATTTCATTTTTCAATCAAAATAACCATAATGTCCAGTACATGTGTATGTCCTAATGGCCAAAATGTTAAAATTCTAGCAAATAGAGCTGCATGATATGTATAATATTATATTATAAACTTAGAATCAGGTACAGGTACCAGTACAGAGGTTTAGGAACATGTCCAGACCTGTATCTGTACCTGTACCTGTGGTCTTAAATGATGGGAGAAACATCTAATAAACATGCAGAGAACACAATGATGGATGCTTTCGAAAGGATCTCAAATCATAGATGGTGCTAATTTCAATGTTAATATAATGTTTACATGTTTTTTTTTAAAGATTAATCTTTGGGTAGGAAAATAATTTTTGGTTACAAAATAAGTCCATCCAGGTACATTGATGTTGCGGTATTTTGGACCTATGACTAATTGACTTTCATGGTACTGTACAGATACAGGGTACCTGACAGTACACATCCCTATACATGAGGGTTCTTACCTTGAGTTTTGCAGCCTGGTGGAAATAAGATGAACAGATACATTTCCTGATAATGTCCCAGCTGTTCCCACAGGACAGGATGTCCATCTTCTGCTGGTCCATAATATCCTTCAGCTGCTGACGAACCTCACGCACCTGTGGGAACACATTGTTTTCATTGAAGAGCATTTACCATATGATTTGGAGAAACAGGTCCCAGGTAAAGGATAATATAGTAGGACTTATTGCAGCCGGCAGCCAGGGATTGCGCCTGGATCTGGATATGTCTGGAAAGTGGAAACGATTCACATCGTCCTTTTGGATGTGGATGTACAGCCCGTATGAGGGAGTTTATGACATCAAACATCTCTACGTAAAACAAGCCAACACACTTACAGAGAAGAGTAGGGGAGACTCAGTGTGCTTGGTTATAAAAAGCAAGCTTTAGCAAAGCTGCATCGTATTATCAGCTACCAAAAAATCATTTGATTATGCTTCATCTCAAGCATTATGCTTTGAGTTTAACAGAAGAAGATAACACGCATATATTTAGTACATATATCTAAACTCTTACCTTTCTCATAGCCTTTACATGGATGAAATGCTCATTGGCCCAAATGGAGGAATAGCTGTCAGGAATTAAAAAAAAAAGAAACATTTAGTATATTCTAAAAGAACACATTTCTAAATACATGGTTAGTAAAAAATAAAGTCTACTTGTTGTAAACTAAGAGATCACTAACTTAGCTGAGATTTTCAAACCTGCATAATGTAAATCTGTGCGTTTCAGAAACTGTAACTTAGCATTTCTTTCCCACAGAATTGCAGTAACAGCTTTTTCAAAAACTTGACAAGAACCCCTATTATGCTGCTATTGATAGTAAGTTTGCCCTACTTGTGCTGTTTCCATTGCTGGTAGACGTTTAACAGCGTCAGATGGTCGCTCTCCGGGACAGCGAACTTCTCCCTGGCAGCATCGCTGTCCTCCTCACGACCCTTTGGCCGGTAGAAGATTGCTGGCACGGACAGCATGGATACAATGATCTACAGGAAGAAATAAGCATTGATTTTCTCAAACAAGCTACAATATTGATAACAACAGCCTCATACAATTAGCTGAATATTGCTGTGACAATCTCTAAGTGGGTTCAACTAATGACCTGACAATACTGTGTGGGTGTAGCCATGAGTCATTCTTTCTCTCAACTACAACATTATTGTACCTGAGCCAAACCAAACCTCCAATTCCCCATGTATCCTATTACACCACTCCCACATGATAATTTGCATCATTGGCATGTTCAGTTATATATATCGCATGTTTGAAACCCTAGCATGGAATGCAGCTGAATTATAAATTTTCCTAATCAATTATGTAAATTAGGCACTGATTTGCATAATATGCACAAATGAAAGGACCTACCAAGATCTCGGCGGAACAGCCCATGTCACATGACACAATCAGCATTTTGGACAGGGCGGGGTCCAGTGGGAACTCCACCATGTGCCTCCCTAGTGGGGTCAACGACCCCGTGTTGTCCAGGGCTCCCAGGATCCACAGCTGGTACATGGAGTTCAGCATGTTGTCCTCGGGGGGTGGGTCCATAAAGTGGAACTGCAAGGGGAAGAAAAGGGAAATTGATGTTGATCCAGTTTTGCTCACTGAAGAGCTATTCTTCCACTGGTCATGACAGAGAAGACATACACTATGTACAGTATCTACATGTTCATTGTACCTGGGAAATTCCTCTAGCTCTTTTAGAGAAGCTGAAAGAAGAGTGGACCACGGCATAACATCCTGCACTAAGGTAGCTTGCATGTCGGGTGAGCGACACAGCCGGAATCAAACTCATGACTTCTAGTTCCAGAGGCAGGGCCGCTAACCACAGGACTATGCATGTTACCTAATGGACGACACACACTACACACAAACAAACAAACAAACAAACACACTCTACCTGCAGGAGGTCCTGTACACCCAGGGACTTGAGCAGCAGCACCACGTTGGCCAGGTTGGTGCGCTGGATCTCGGGAACAGTGGAGGTCAGCATCTCGTTCTTGTAGGCGCTCTGCGTGTACAGCCGGTAACAGGTACTGCAAAGGGATATAACATACAAACTACTTAATCTGGGTGTTAAGATGACTGGTAGGTTAAAATCACAATTGTTTTCAAAATTTGTCTTGGTGCAAAAAGGTATACTGAGAAATTGGTAAAGAATCTCTTACTTCTCAAGCTTCAAGTCAAGGTTCATCAAAAGAAAACAGCTTCAATCAAAATGGGCTCCCTTTGCATACAATTGCCAAGGAGGTTTGCATTCCCTCCTTGGCATTGCTGGCAAAGCCCAGACTTCAACTGGACTGCGCGGCGGTATGCACCCAATTTAAGAATGCCTAGAGCAATTTGGTGCGTGAGATACCCACTTTACAACATAGGCTCACAACACAGGCTTGGAATACACATTGTTTATATCAAACCCATTTGTTTATGGCAGTGAGCAAGGCTTAGAGTACAAAAATTATCGCAGCATAAATGAACTGTAATCGTAATCATTTATTTGCTTAAGCATCTACGTAACGAGATATAGTATTGTGTATTACTAGTACTAATGAGAAGACTCACCCAGCTCCTGTCCTGCCTGCACGACCTGATCTCTGGTTAGCATTAGCCTGAAACACAGGAAGGAAAAATAGTTATTACCTAGAAAAAAACATTTGTAATCATAGCTCTTGTCTTATATACAGCTTGATAGACTACGCCAAACTAGCCCTGTCCCTGGTGCTGAACTTACATTCACACTGAATATCCTTCTACTGATTTCACACTGGTCCTGTCCCTGGTGCTGAACTTACATTCACACTGATTATCCTCCTACTGACTTCACACTGGTCCTGTCCCTGGTGCTGAACTTACATTCACACTGATTATCCTCCTACTGACTTCACACTGGTCCTGTCCCTGGTGCTGAACTTACATTCACACTGATTATCCTCCTACTGACTTCACACTGGTCCTGTCCCTGGTGCTGAACTTACATTCACACTGATTATCCTCCTACTGACTTCACACTGGCCCTGTCCCTGGTGCTGAACTTACATTCACACTTATTATCCTCCTACTGACTTCACACTGGCCCTGTCCCTGGTGCTGAACTTACATGCACACTGAATATCCTCCTACTGACTTCACACTGGCCCTGTCCCAGGTGCTGAACTTACATTCACACTGAATATCCTATTACTTACTTCACACTGGTCCTGTAATAGTAAGACCAGTAAAAGCACTTGGAAAGCGCTCTCTGTTCTAAATTCATCTTTGACAACATTTTTCACAAATTTGTCTATGAAGCATGAAACCATTACTACATTGCTAAATTGCTAGACATTAAACAAGTGTGTGTAGCAGCTCCACCTGGCTGATGGGGTAGATCTGCAGGGCGTCCATACCGATCCTGGGGTTGAACACCTTCAGTTTGCAGTAGCCGGCATCCACCACAAACATGATGCCATCAACTACATACAGAAGGATAAACAAAATTTCAGATTTTATGACGATCAAAATAGTGGCAACAAGAAATCAAAGACCACATACCTCCTTGAAATATTTAAACTTGTGAATTTCTCGCTAATTCTTGGGACAAGCCAACCTTCCCATCCATCAAGTCAACTTTCATATCTTGCCAGTTTCCAATCTTCTGCCTCACATCCTGACACTCCACAATATCCAAACAAACACACAGACCAAAAGCAAATTTCCTTTCATATGTGTTCAGTTGAGTTATTTTCTTTGACATTGTTGAATATTCCTGTGTTTTCAATTTTTTTTAATTCCATGTGTTTCTGGGCCCCCTTGGAAATCAGCTTATGTCTGAAGGGGCCACTCAGATGTTTAGATAAATAAACAGATAAAACAATACAAGGAAGTAAAAAAAAGTCTATGGCAGAGGATAGGACACCAAAAATTAAGTCAGTTTGCTACAGGCTTACACAATGTAACAGAGACATCTTCTCACCTGTTAGTGAAGTCTCTGCAATGTTGGTGGCTACGATACACTTCCTCACACCGTCCGGGGCCTTCTGGAAGATCTTAGCCTGGAGGTCGGAGGGCAACTGGGAGTAGATGGGAAGGATGGCCAGTTGTGGAGCATTCTCGATCTCATCCAGACGTTCTGTAAAGTGGGGACAAATGGCCTGTTACACCCGGGGTGACATTTTTTAAGGGAACAAATTGCCTGTTACACCTTGAAGCAATCTCTATTTTGCTCTTCACAAGGATTTTGTAGCAACCAGACTGTTTTCTATTACACGGATGTTATAAAGGATCACTAATCAGATTTCTATATCAAGTTTAGTTCTTAGAATAGGCAGTAGAAACAGTACCTTGTATCTGGTCACAGGTTACTTCAATGTCTTCCTGTCCCGGCATGAAGATCAGTATGTCCCCTTCAGAAAAAAAGGCATTAGTGTACTAGGATGCGTTATGGATCATCATCTGTTATGTATAATAGAAATAGCCCAGGTTCTTGTTGCGCTGTTTTGTTTTATACAGCCAAAGCTACCAGAATACTCAACAACCCTTCTTAAAGCAGTGAGGCTGGAGATAAACTGAATTCCAATTTTACATTTTGAATTAGTTATACATCATTAACACTTCAACAGATAAATGCAGAGGTGGGAAGGTGGTCTAGTGGTTAGGGTTGTTGACTTAGAACCAAAAGATTCTAGGTTTGAATCCCTGGCAGGCCCCGGTGTTGTGCCCTTGGGGAAGGCACTTTACACCCATTTTCTCACTTGACTCAGGTGAGAGTGAGTGCCTAGCTTTGGTTAGGGATTTCGTCTGGATGGCCCCGTGTTTGAGAAGAGCACCACACTTATCAAAAAGAGAAAGGCTCCTCCCTGGTATGAGTGGATCAATCCTTACAGTCCAGTCTTACCCAGCTTTGTACCTACTGTACAAAACTGGTGCATTTTGCCTAAAGGCGCTTTACCAGATATACAAAACAAACAAACAAACAAACCCAGTATGGGCTGCAGATGAATCTGCAGAGCTTGTTTCACAGCTGCATCCACGTAGTCTTCCACCACATTCTTACTGAACAGGAGGTCCACTGGGAAGGTTCTGCCTGGGATCTAACAAGCCACGAAGACAAAAAGTTAAGATGTCAGACCTTACAAGCATTCTGAATTTCATTTAACCTTTAGCACACTGAAGTAGCCATTTGGCACCCCTCTATTGGTTAAAGAGTTAGGCAGCAGGGAGAAGGTTAATCATAATTATAGTTGCTTTTTCAGATTTTCTCACATAAAAATGGTGTTATTATTTCCTTGCTTGGACACTAATATTCAATGATGTATATCTTGATGTTACTTTCATAATACTAGTAAAAGATTTGTTCAACAAACAAACAAACAAACAACAAATAAAGACACATCCAAGAAAAAGTGCAATTGTGCAAAGTTTCCTTAGATACAATACACAAATAAATCTAGCAACCTCTGGAATGATACTGTCCAACTTTCTACGATGGTATTCTCAGAGGTTTTCTTCTTAACAAAAATTACACATGCCCGGGCAACCAAGAAAATGCCTGTACAATTCCTGGAATTCTTGCAAACTACACCCAATTGTATACTACTAGGTTCACTCCCTGAGAGTGTTTCCCATATATCACAGACACTTGTGCTCACCTGAAAGGTTGGTACATTCCCAAAGAAGGATGCAAACTTGTCAGCATCCATTGTTGCTGATGTCACGATCAGCTTCAAGTCTGTTCGACGAGCCACAACCTATTGGTTTAAAAAAAATGCACTTCAAATCCAGAGACATACAAGAATAATAAAGACCTAACAAATCACTATGGTGGAGTATTCAATCTTGTTTCAGTTACACAATTTGATCGCTACATGTAGTATAGTATAATTCTTCTAACATGTTGTAAGGGATCGCATTCATCATTTTGTATGGTGATGTAAAGAGGTAAAAGGACCAAACACTCTAATAGAGAAGATTAGGTGTGAGCAGTGTGCTTGCTGAAAACACAACCCATAGCAAAGCCGCATTGAACTGTACTTAGTCTAGCAATCGAAAAATCATTATGCTTTGAGTTCGATCTGCTTTAGTTTTTGTCATACTTTTTGATACAGGAAATGAGTACTACAAAATAAAATGTATTTTACCTCTCTAAGCAGACCAAAGAGCACATCTGTATTGAGGGACCGTTCGTGAGCCTCGTCCATGATGATAGCGCTGTAGTGGTCCAGGTCTGACTCACGCAGGGACTCTCGCAGCAGGATACCGTCTGTCATGTACTTGATGTACGTTTTCTGCGGAATGAACATAGCTGTTTAAAAGTATCAAAGTTTCAAGACAAAAGATTCTATGGAAGCCCATGTGATACAAGTAGAAGCCTGACTGATAATCCAATATATCATTCGGTCTGGAACACCCATATCAAACATTATCATGGCCCAGGTATGACATACATGTAAAGCATATAGTATAGAAGGCTATAGAACCAAACTTTTTAGTTTCCTTTAAACATGCAAAGGATGTGAAGAACACACAACCAGTTTGTCATCACCACAAAACAAGTTTTTCTGGAACTAACCTCTGATGTGACGTCTTCAAATCTGATGGCATATCCGACTTCTTCCCCTAGCTTGTGGTCCATTTCTTCACTAACTCTCTTAGCTACGGACATGGCAGCTACACGACGGGGCTGGGTACAGCCGATCATCCCATAGGTACTGTACCCATCCTCATGCAAGAACTGGGCAAACAGAAAACAATACAGAAATGTTTCGAAGAACAGTATTTTCTTCAAATGAATCATTAAGTTCATTAGCAGAGGAATCAAATTGAAGATTTATTGAACAACTATGGTGATAAAATTGTTGATTTGTCCACCTTAAAAAATGTTGAAAGATGTGGTTGTATTTAAGGTACTATTACACTCACCTGTGTAAGCTGAGTGGTCTTGCCAGAACCAGTTTCACCGACAATAACTACAATCTGGTTGTCTCTCAAGATGTTAAGGAGCTAGGAAAAGAACACAGCATATTATGTCTAGCTTCATACTTTCTGGAAAGAAATATTACAATCATTCCCAGCTACTCATGTGTTTAAGAATGACAATTTTCTTTCAGCAACCGAGAGAAAGAATGGATAGATACCGAAAGTCATGACGAATCCATTAAACTCTTCTTCCATTATTTTTCTTTTTAAGTCTCAAGCGAAATTGGCCCCTGCAGTTCCAAAAAAGCTACTGGTGGGCTGAAACCTATGTTACTTCTTCACCCTTTAAAAATCAAGACCGTACTATGTCCACAACACGAGATATCAATACCGAAAGTCATAGTGCAGTAATATAGAAAGCCACTTGGGGCCCATACGTATGTAATTTCTTTATGTTGCCAACACCTACCAACATACCAAATATCATTTTTCTTGAAGAATGAATTACCCAACATCACTGTTAAATTTTACCTCCTCTCGCACAGCAAAGATGGGTAGAAACTGTCTCTGTTCCTTCATGGTTTTCCTCTTGGCGAAGTCGCTGGAGGCCTCAGACTTGTCCTGCATGTGGTCTGCGAAGGTCTGGTTGTGCTTGTAGTCAACGTTTCCCTCTGGCCCTGCTGTGTCCTGGGGTGCGGTTGCAAAACATTCAATTTCAAATAAGAAAAAAAAAAACAGGCTAGTCAAATAAATAAAAACACTGCCATGGCGACAGTGGCCTCTGAGTAGAAACGTATGGGACATGTCTTAAACCCAGGGGAGACCAACCCAGGCAAGTGTCTTATTGACAACATTGCTCTTGCAGGGCAAGATCTCTGCAATTGTTCCACACAGTTTCTTAGAATCAGAAGATGCTTTCCTCCTGTTTTTCTGGCAACATTTAGCCTTAGCTTGTTCGAGCATTTTGCCGACATTTTGCACCAAAAAGAAAGGAACAAAGGTGCAATTGCTAAAAACATACCCAGACTGTCTTTATTCCAACTTAAACATTTAGCCCGAGAAAGGGAATCCATTTACTTTAACTCTTGATTTTTAAATGGTAACTTAACTTTAGCTACTTAAACGGTCACTAGTCAACCACTAAAATTTCATCATTGCAAATATTTGATCACTAACATTTGAGACAGTAATGTTTGTTCCCACCGGTAAAATTAAATGCAGTGAAGTACTCCCTTACCCCCAAAATGCTAAAATTACCAAATGCAGTAGTAAATGGATTTACAGTACTACAAACAGAACACCACCAGTCAACTCAAATTGTTTACCTTTTCTTCTTCTTTCTTTACCCCCATGATGTCCCCCATCTTGGTTCCAGCCAGTTCCCACTCCTTCTTCTGGGCCTTCTTTCGTTCCTTCTGTTCTCGGTGCTTCCTGACCGTCATACTTCCCTTCCTTGCAATGATGGCCAGGTCGGAGGTTGCATCCTGCAATAGGACCAGACATTAATGTACACATCACAATAAACTACTTCCATGTGCAAAATAGTGTTTAGCTCTTACACCGAAGGAAGAAAACCTACTGAAGAAATAACTGAAGTTTTAACAAAAAAAACTTAAAAGAAGCAAATCTCACTCAAGTAACATTTTCAGGTTTGTCACAACCTACCAAAATAGCAAATATACAATCAATCCATCAAGCCATTGAGTTATCTTCCTGACCAACAGACAGATTGACAGACATACAGATAAACACTGCCCAAAATACAACCTTCATGATGAAGGCAATAACATTACTGCCAATGATCGCTACATATATAGTGCAGACTGAAAACCAGAAGTAATTTTTGATCCCCACACCTTGACAGGAATAACTGGTTCAGGTTGTTTGGTGAAGACCATCCGTCCATCCAGGAACGGTGGCACGATGTTGTGGACCAACAGGTGAACCTTGCGTTGACTCTCCTCCTCAAAGTCCTCGTCAAACTCCGTACGTTGTACGACACCGCTCCGCAACATTCGCGACATCTCCCATCTTTCGTTGTCCTAAACAAGACAAACCACAGTTTCTTCAATAACAGTTAATTGACCGATTGCATATCCCCACCCACCCCCTGCAAAACCTAGAAATGCAAAATAATAAAAAACATTTCAATTATTTGACAGACATGCATCCATTTCTCAAACACAGGACCTTCAACATTACGTCCAATCTGAGTACTGAAGCTAAGTAGTCACTGTGACTTGAGTAGAGTGAGGAAATAGATTTAAAGTGCTTTTCCTTAGGGCACAACACTAGAGTAGAGGCTAGAGATTTGGACCCAGAACCTTTAGATTCTTAGTCATCAACCCAAGCCACAAGACCACCTTTAGTTAGTTATCTTACTTGGCGAAGATAAATCCATGTCCTTACCTCGTTGATTTGTTTCTTCTGTGCCGATATCCTCTTCACCACCTGCTTGGCGACCTTCTCCTCCTTCTTCTTGACGTACTCCTCAGACATGGCCGACAGCGGGTTGTTCTGCTCGTCATACCCTTCATCCATGCCGTACCAGTCACGGTCAAGTTGCTGGTGGTAGTAAACAAAAGTCTGTCATTGGCTGCTTACTAGTGGTTGCTATGCATGTACATGTACGTTTCAGTCTAAAGCTATGCCGTACCAGTCACGGTCAAGTTGCTAGTGGTAGTAAACAAAAGTCTGTCATTGGCTGCTTACTAGTGGTTGCTATGCATGTACATGTACGTTTCAGTCTAAAGCCATGCTGTACCAGTCACGGTCAAGTTGCTGGTGGTAGCAAACAAAAGTCGGTAAATGTCTGCCTAGTTGCTACGCATGTACATGTACGTTTCAGTCTAAAACCATGCCGTACCAATCACGGTCCAGATGCTAGTGATAGCAGACAAAAGTCTGTAAATGTTTGCTTAGTTGCTATGCATGTACATGTACGTTTCAGACAGTCTAAAGTCATGCCGTACCAGTCATGGTCAAGTTGCTGGTGATAGCAAAGAAAGGTCTGTCAATGTCAGCTTAGTTTTTATGTATGTATGTATGTACATGACATTGTACGTTTCAGACAGTCTAAAGCCATGCCGTACCAGTCACGGTCAAGTTGCTAGTGATACCAAACAAAAGTCTGTTATTGTCTGCTTAGTTGCTACGTATGCATGTTTCAGACAGTCTAAGGCCAATATAGCCTGACTATATCACACTTCTACATGTAGCAGCCCTTCCACTGGTCAAGCCCCACGAGGCTTGATGGCTAATACCTCTAAGTCAGGAGAATTGGGTATATCATACATGTAATCCTGTTGTGCACAACCTGGCACAATTATTGTAAGACTGAGAACTGGTGACTGGTTTCCATAGTGACAGAGAATCCGAGCTCCTATTAGGCTGGTATTTTTACTTTGATAAAGAATCCTGAGCTCTTTTTGGTAGTTCTGGGAATGGTTCTCTCGTGTTTGAGGAGTATGGCCATAAGCTCTCGGGGAGGAGGCCCTATCAGCCCGACAGGGAGAGAATTCAAAATAGTATACTCCTATTAAATCTAAAAAGAGTGTTAAGTAGAGATGATTCAGAGGTGCATGAAAGTACCCTTTGCTCTTCTATCCACTGCATGCGCTCTTCCTCTGATGCAAATGAAATTTCTTCTTCAGTTTTGCCTTCTCCTGAAAAGACAGACACAAACGGTGACACCAATGATATGACAAACACAAAAGGGTTATATGATACTTCATGTAACACAATCATTGATAGATAGATAATTCTCGACTATTGTGGGGCAATCCTACATGTATTTTGTCTGTTTGTAATTTGTGGGTAATAGGCATAAAACATCTTTTGTTACTATTATCTATGTAGCCAGTTGTCTTATATCAAGTACCTTATCTGACTTTAAGAATCTTTGAAAGGTTTACCTCTTCCTTTAGACATCCTTGGAGTGATGCCGATGTGTTTTCTGTCGTCAGCCCAGTCGTTGTACTTGTGTGTGGGGGTGAAGAGTGGCGTCTCGTCTACTGACTTTTTGTTGGGAGCTTTTCTGTAATGTGGACCAGATTTCCGATTATGTTCATAATATGCAGACATTATTATCTAAAACAATTTCAAGTAGTGAATAAAGGAAGTACATTTCATGCAGGACTACTTTGAACAAAAGTACATGCATACAGAAGTGAATCAACATAACTTATGTACATATCCTGTCAGCAAGGCTACTTTCCAAACATAAGATAATTTTTTATATCTGCAACAGCTTCCATTGTCTGAGAAAACCTTATCTCTAAGTGGATACTCCTAACAATCTGATATTACTGTGTGGGTGTAGCCAAGGGTCCTCCTGGCTCTCAGCTATTGGAATCAAGCAGAACCATACTTCTCCAAGTATCCTATAACACCATGTCTGAATTACATGCAGCCACTCTACAATATTTAAATAACTGCGGATGAACAGTAAGACAAACAAACATATCAACTGATTACAATACCTCCATTTTCACGGAGGTAAGAAGAATGTCCATTACCTTCTCTCACTAGCATCATATTCCCTGGTGGACCTGTGGCTGCGCTCACTGCGTATACTACGGTCGCCCTCCCGTGACCCCGTGGATGGGGTGGGCAGGTCCCAGGACGAGTTTCTTGATGGTGTTGACCTGAGGTCATCATCGTCCTCCCAGTTGGACCTGGATGGTGTGGCTGCTCCTGGAGAATGGAGTCCAAATCTGAATATGAACTGTGCATAACCAGTTAACCATCACATGGCATATCATGTAGCAATTATATTTTTGGAGTCTGTAAGTAAGTACAAGTTTGGTAAGGGACTTATTTGTTAGACTTCAGACCAGACCTCTAGTCAACTCGAAATTTTTTATCATATCCAAATAGCTGTTGACAGAAAAATCATAAAAAGACATTTTGCTTCTGTTTGGCAGTGGTAACCTGGTTTATTCTAATTCAGGTATTACTACATCTTTACCCACCAATTTTTGTCCATTAAGGTTAACAGAATGGTCTCAAAATTCTTTCAATCATACGCAGCAAAATTCTGGCAAATGATGAAATGACTGGCACTGACTAGAGCCTCGCTTCATACCCTGGAGTTATACTGTATACATGAGGCTCTTATGAGGCTAATTGTGGATCTAAATAAAACTCAAACTCAATACATGTACATATACTGTATGCGAAAATGTCAAGAAGTACAGTAATCACAACACAGACAAATATGTACAGCTTAAATGAGGAATAAATTCCACAAAAGCAGAGGTCTATGTACCCTTTGGTTTGTGTCTGGGAGTACCAGGTTCATCTCTCCAACTCTTACTGCTGCGCTCGGACCAATCTCTCCTGCTTCGTTCTGACCCTCTCTCTGATCTCCTGTCTCTGTCACCTGTACAAGACAAATGTTACAGCATGTGTGAAAAAGTGAATAAAAAGACTCTTTTTACACAACCAAGAGATTTATTCCACCGACGTTACCGTGACCATCTGTCACCTTCTTCAAGGCAATTCTGGTGATGGTGATGGTCACCGAAACGTCGTGGAATAAATCTCTTGGCTGTGTAAAAAGAGTCATTTTATTCAGTGACTTACCAACCTGATGAAACTATTCATGGATGTGTGAGAAAGGCAGGCACTCCCTGGGTACAACTACTTCATGCATTTTATAAGATTTAACCTTCTCCCTGCTGCCTAACTCTGTAACCAATAGAGAATTGGGTGCCAAATGGCTACTTCTGTGTGCTAAAGGTTAATGGGGAAAACTTCTATCATGAGAATATTGTTGGGACTAGGAAATAACATGTCTTTCTGGTTACCCGACCGACCCTATCAAAAACATGCCGACCTTTGCCTTTTTAGTTGATCGCTGGCAAGGAACAGAAAAAATTTTATCTGTCATTTGAGTGATGAAAACGTTGTGCATTGTAGAATTTGTATCTGTATGATCTGTATCTATGTAAAAAAATTAAATGGCACAGAATTACTAGGCCAATCTAACTATGAAAAGAAGTTCTGTGACTTATAATTATATATCATTTACCCCTATATCTGTCTCTGTTCCTATCTCTGTCTCTGTCCCGATCTCTTTTTCTATCCTTTTCTTCCTTGGATGAAGCATAGACCCCATGTCTTCTGTCTTCTCTTTCCTTCTGTCTTTTCTGCAGTTTTTCTCTCACTTCTTCACTGACGCCCCCAGGGTGGGAGGGCGTCTCCACTCTTGCTGGACGATAATGCCTGGGCAACATATGAGAGACGAGACATGTTTTATGATGATATATGGAGAATTCAGGCCCTGATTTACACTTCAAGTAGAGATTGGTGGAGAAGACTGTGACCTTTTTATCATATTTTGTACCTTGTACAAATGTTGTGCAATAAAGTTATTACTAGTATATGCAGTGAGACACCCATATCAAGCATGCCACTAGCAACTTCTTAATACAGTGACAGGGATATCTAGAGATGTTTTGTAAATTCTGGTGATCAACACTGGTAACACACAAGTCACTCAGACACTCACCTATCTTTTCTTGAACCAAAGCTTTGCCTGTCCTCTTTTTCCTCTTCTATATCTTCCTCGTCCCAGTCATCATTATAAGACGATGCCTTTGATCTCTTGGGCGTCTTCCCTTCCTCACTTTCCTCCTTCTCCCTTCTCTTCTGAGCCGCTAACTTGTCCAGACCGAGAAGTGAGGTCCTGGGCTCGGGTGCTTTGAAGGTGTATTTGTCATCTGTTGTGGACGGTCCTTTCTTGATGATGAGGCCTCCGACCTCCTTACCGTCAGACCCTTCCAAGCGATGAAGGGATGGGTCATCCTCAAAGTCCATGGTGATGAGCTTGGATTCTAAGAATGATAAAAGGAAAAGGACATGTTACTCAGCACAGAGATTTGCAGTTTGTGGTTAGGGTTGCTGACTCAGAACCTGGAGGTGAGTTTGAATCCCTGAATGGTCTCCATAATCTCCATGATCTTAGGAAAGGCACTTTTCACCCATTTGCTTTGGCTAAGGACGTCTCTCAAATAGGGCGTTAAAAAAAGTCCTGTGTTTGAGGAAAGCCACACCTCAAAAATTCTAACCTTCACCCAGCTGCCCAACCCTTTAACCAACACAAATTTGGTGCCAAAAGGCTACTTCAGCAACTCACCACACTTAGCAAAAAGTGGTCCATCCCGGAGTGAGTGGATCAAATAAATCTATCCGGAGTGCCTGTCCAGATATGCAACTTGTACTCTACATTAAAAACCGTGTGATACGTCATGGGGTGGTGTACCCGCACCAAGGACCACCTCATGTTATACAAACCAACAGCACCTTTAATAGGATCCTTTTGTTGTTGTTCTGATGCACTACATACGATATGCCGCCCCCCTCCCACCCGATAATGGTCACTATTATAACACCATAACGCAGAAAAGGAACAAAAGAGTTAACGGAAAGGTAGTCAGAACACCAACCTAGTTTGTCCAGCAGTTGTTGACGAGATAAAGACGACGAATAAAAAGCAAACTTGAGCTAAATACTCAGAAAATCACAAAATCTTGCAAAGATCTGCGTTTCTGAAACGATTCGTGTTGCATTATGGGTAATAACTGTAATTATTCCATTGTGAGCAAAGGGGTGTCACTTTATCAACAATATGTGATAATATTGCCTTTCATCCACCCGAAAATAAACAAAACTATAACTAAAAGTAATATAAGGTATCGACGTACTTGGTTTTAGGTGACAGTATGAGCATTAATTTCGGGTTAAAACTATTGCAGACATTTTAACTCCCCTTTTATCGAGTGTAATAGTCCAAATGCGGAAGCGCAAATTTTGAGTTCCATCGATCAGTTGGGTCGATGGTGATTTTTTGTGTGCCAAGAAGTCTAGGAGGAAAGGCAGGTCTTTTGTAGTTCCGTTTGCTTCTTCTAGCTACCTTTGTTGTTTTAACGCATTAGAATCAACATAGGATAAGTTCTGTGTGTGGCTGTTACTCCACTGAAGACTGGCGGGGTTGGGATAACGTTCAAAGACCTTCAAACCTTCTAGCAAAATCATGATACATTGTGTTGGAATGAATATACATGTATGTATGAATATGAATAATGTCCTATTTTGCACCATTTTACCGAATCATCCTCAGGGTAACAGTTGACAGAATCGTGAGGTGTTACTCACAAGATATTATTATGATTATCAAAGGGACATCCTGCCAATATTGCCAACTGGAGCTTCTTGTCAATAGTGCCAAAAAATATTATTGACAGGAACATCCATTTTGTTTACAGGAATGTCCTGTCAATAGTGTAAAAAAATTCTACTGACAGGAACATCCTGTCAATGGCCTAGGCCAAATGATATTATTGATAAAAAAATGTAGTACTGTTTTCATATATTTCCCATCAGATAGTCTTGCATTAGGTGAGGGTGGAATGGCGCAACCTACACGCGATGTCCCAGGACCAGGCACTACAACTGAACTCTGTCTAATAGATGCCAACATCAGCAGTCTTCTCAATATACCATTCTCCCAGTCCATCCAAGTTCTCAACCTCCACTGCAACCAGATATCACAGATAGAGAACCTTCAACACCTGGTTAACCTAAGGCACCTGGATCTGTCGTCCAATCAGATTGCGAGAATAGAGGGGCTCGATTCACTGGTCAACTTGAGGACTTTGAATTTGGCCTGTAATCTTATCAGAGTGGTTGATGGTCTGCAAGGACTAAGGTAAGTCTTATGTTGATATTCTCATGATCAACAACAACAACTGGTGGAAAAGAATGGAAAGTATTCAGATAAATCCAACATTAAGTTGTTTGATTTGTTCCAAATATAGAGAAAAACAATATATCAATTGTCAACAATTTGAGTTTTGTAGACGTTGGCCTGTTCATGTGGTAAGATTATCAAGTTTTGTCCTGTTTAAAACTTTTGGTATTTGTCAATTTATGATAGCAGTTACCCAGGAAACCCAGCCCTTCATAGAATAACGAATTTCTTTGTACCTAGCCAAGTGTGTTTTACCTAGCAGACATTTTGGCGTCCATCTCATTTCTGTCAGCTTCACAAAGCCCTTCATAGATTTTACATCATCTTTTTCTTCAGGTCTTTGTCCAGGGTCAACATATCATACAACCAGTTGGAGGATGTTTCAGGGTTCAGACAGCTGAGTGGGAGTGGCTTTAGACTGAGTCATGTGGAACTCCACGGCAACCGACTCGCATCCATCAATCATGTGGTGCAATGCCTTATGGGATGTGCCCGTCTCACAGATCTCACCCTCGTGCATGATGGGAAGGGCAATCCAGTTTGTTCTGCATCAGGTATGAGCTTCAGGTAGCTAGTGTGATGAATGTAAACCACCAAGTAGTCAAATACTGTAAAAAGGGAAATGTTTGCAGTTGATTTATGACAGCAGCTTTCTCAGTGACCTCTTCATCACAGACTCAAAACCAGCGCAAAAAGTTTTGTTCTGTCTTCTCCCTACCTACCCCTTAAGTATAAGTTTCAGCGTAATATGATGTTTGTCCATCGCCCCAATCAGTGTCCCCTTTTATGCTAGGACAACTTTGATTGCTAACCCTATATTAGTTAAGTACTTATTATCTAGAGAGCAGGTACGGTACTGTGGTACTGTCTGTAAACTCTGTTAAGTTGCCACTGTTTCCATTTTGTGACTGTAGTGTAACTATTGCTACAATTTACTGTGAACATAAAACCATAACAAACACTGTAGACCATTTCTTCTGCCCACAAAATTAATCCCTGCAACCTTAAGTCACATTTATAGTAGTTGACCAATATCATTGTTTGCAACACTACAATATTCTTTCATCCTCATCATTTTTCATAAAAGTTTTGTACAAGTAACATTTACCTTTCTACCATTTTCTGCAGACTACCGTGAGACAGTGTTGAGTCTGATGCCCCAGGTACAGGTGTTAGATGGTAGAGACAGAGGAGGCAGGCCAGCAGCTAGGGAAGCTCTGACTGACATTCCAGGTAACTATCAATTAGCAACCTTGGAAGGTGTATTGAGCAAGCTTTAGAAATTGTTAGGTTCAAGTGCCACTTACTGACCAGTCTAATTGGTTAGGACCTTTTGTTTTAGCCTAGTTGTACTACTAAGTACCTTGAATTGTGAACTGGCAGGCCTGGGTTCGATTCCCGGGAGCCAGGAGGCTGTACTACTTGCCCTATGCCTTTAACTTTGTTTAAATCAGTACGATGAAGTGTCTAAGCTACTAGTACAAACATGTATTTGGTACAAAATGGTAAAGATACATCAACTTTTTTCTTTCATATGAGATGAGTGTGTTGTGATTCACTAGTATCTTCTATAAATTTTGTAGGTCTGGAAGAGTATCTGGAATACTTGGTGTCATCAGATACAACGTTTGATGAAGAAAAGGTAGGTTCTGTCAACAGTTGTTCTCAAAACCTCAATAACATTTGTGTGACAGATTATACACATACATGTATGCTTAGAACAAAAGATATTGAAATATGTCATTGCAATGCATTGGTTCTAATAGATACAATTCAACTTCTAAAAGTTGAAAGAAAACTTTAGTTACATGTCCCCTCCATCAACATTAATCTGCCACTTTGAAAAACAGTGGGTTTGAGAGATCTCTAGTGCAGCACCCCCAGGTATGTACAGTAGATATACAGGAGTGCATTATGCTGGGGGGACGTTAGGTTCGAGATCTGTTTGGACGTATCTTTTCAGGGTGGTAGAATTATATATCTTATATGTACCCTGGTGGTAGGTTTTTTAAGTATGAGAATGATGTGCCTTCACAGGGCTCGAAATTCATTTTTGGAAATAGGTGCACTGGTGCACCCAACAAATAAAATTAGGTGCACAGAAAAATTTTGGGTGCACCACACAATATAAAGTTGAATGTCAGCAAAACAAAATTACCAAGTTGAACGCTCTTAAGAACTACAATCTGTAATTCTATAGCTAACTAGATACATCAAGTAGAATACAACGAAGGGTAATTTTAGCTAGTCTCCAACCAGACCCAATAGATTGCAAAGACCGTATCGAACTGGAAGAAGGAGCTTATAGTGCAATCTAAGGTCTGGAACAAGTCGGTCTGAACAAAGGCTATTAACATCTAATTGTTACCTAATCAAACTGTGCTTCTGTAAGTGAGTTTATTACTCTCTGTCCGCACGGGCGTGCGGCGCCATGCCGGGCTGACACCTCCAGGCCGCGACTGAGAGGCCGTTCACTTGGGCAGAGCTGTACCGCGAAAATTAAACTTCCCAGGAAAAATAAACTAAATGTTGCCAACAGAAAAGACTTGGTCTCTTTTTCAAAATCAATCTGTTACGAAGATCGCTACCAAAACTGCTTCAATCGTCACAAAATGCGATCAATTTTGACCAGTTACTTCGGAACTGTAAGGGCAATTCCCGCCATGTGGTCACGTGGAATCTTGCAGTTAATCTCTAGTAATAGTGGCTTGAACTCGAAACAGTAAACATTGTCTACGAATGTTTTTGTAAGAACGGTTTTCCATGATGCCACAAACATCGCCGATGGGTGAAAGAAACTGCTATTGTGAGAGCTTTTTACTAGGCTCAACCAAGGCGCGAACCTCCCACTGGGACGTGCGCGGGTGACTGGGCTTGGTCATAAAAAGATTAGTACCCCGGACATTCGTACGGCTGTTAGCATTACAACGAGGAGGGGCAGCGGCACCTTTATTGAATAGAAATGCTCCGCCCTGTTTGAGTTGTAGCAGACCTTGGGTTGGCTATGAATACTCCTTCTGCCTGTTGGATACGGTCTTTGCCAACCCGTAGGTCTGCTTGGAGACTAAATTTTAGCTATTCTGTCTAAAAGTGAAGTAAGTCAAGTAAGTCAAGATACTTACATTTCAAGAGTATTTTTTGTATACTACTACTAGTGTACAATAGTACCCTTTATACCTTATAGCCTACAAAAATATCTAGGTGCACTGGTTCACCCACAGTCAAAAATTAGGTGTACACCTCCAATTTTGGGTGCACACAGGTGCACTTGCACCCACTATTTCGAGACCTGCTTCATATAAAATAATGATTCCTGCCCCCAGGACCTTGGTCCCCTTGAAGCAGCCTTCCCCAGGATAGAGGCAGCGCTGCATCAGTTCCGCCGCCGACCGGTCACCACTCCTGAGGTCATCTCCACCAGCACTGATGCTGACGTGTCTCCTGTCCAACGGGCTGCTGGACAGACGTCTGAACCAAGGGTCAGCAGGCATCTATTCCATATTTCATGTATTTATACTTTACTAGTTTTAGGCCAAGACAATGTTTTTGAACTTGTTTGACCTACGTCACTACGTGTATGTTTACTCCAAACTTGAAATATATCTCCATACTTTTAGTATCTTTCAAAGGATGGTTTAGCAGCGGGGAGAAAAACTGTTTGAAAAGGAATTATTCTAGGCTTGTATTATTCTCTTATGAAAAATTCGACAGACATCTGGTTTATAGTATTATTCTGGTTACCCTTAGCCTCTGTACATGTTTTTTACTTTGTACATTGTCAACTGCCATCGTAACTTGATGATGCAGATGTTGTAAGTACTAGTATTAACTTTTATCATGCTGTGTCATGAAACTGTGTAGAAACTGCTAGCATGGTAAAAGTTAAAGAGGTACATGTACACACATTTTCAAATTGTCTGCAAACTTCCAGGCCAGAGTGGCGGGGCACGGTCGCTTGTCTGTGGACCATGAGGTCAGGTTAGAGACTCTGGAACATCAGCTGGCACATCTCATGTATGCAGGGAAAACACAGGTAACCGGGTACACAGTGCTATTGATGTTCAGAATACAATTCCATTGTATTGTCTTTATCTTTGTCAGCAGGCCTATAGCTAGCACTTTGTAATACTAGTCACGGGCTAGTTGGGCAGCCCTCAGCTGTGTGTCCTGAACAGCCAAACCAATAAATTTTCACATACATCTGTAATGTACAGAATGACCATTCATTTGGTCAGATTGTTAAATTTCGGATACCTAGATTACATTTTGCTGTATAGAGATATTTGGTGTTGCCTTCAGTATAAAATAACTGCATTTTTATTGTAAAATGTTAGAACTGGGTAAAATTTTCCCAACTTGATTCCAAGCTCAGGAGATTTTTTAAGTTAGTAGAAATGATATTTGTTCTGTTTCAGCCCAGAAAAACGAGCTCCTCTTCAACACAGGAGAGACAGGAGGCTGCTCAAGAGAGAAGACCCACCAGACAACCTGCAAAAAGAGGTATTGGCATTCTCAAGTGTATCTGTTCCTATATAGTCGGTATAACCACCCTTTGGTGCAGGCATATGGCATGGTAGCAGCTGGTTATAATAAGTCATATTACACTGAACAACCTAACCTCTCACCTAACCTTTGCCCATCTATAAATGTATAATTTTTCTAAGAATAAAGCTGGATCTACCCTCACATCTGTTAGCTTCAAAAACTTCTGTGACTAGTTTTTAAGCAGCTTTTAATTTGTAAAAGAATAACAGCACAGAAGAATCAAGAATAACGTACTAGTAGTAGTACAGACAATTCCTAAAAGAGTTATCATAGACATGTACGTATGATGTAGCCCAACAGTAACATCATTGAATGATAATTCATTGCTGAATTTTGCCCAGATGTGGACCATACAGATGAGAGTGATACAGAAGGTGGTCCAGGCAGGAGGAGGAAGGAGAGGAAGACGAAGACAGCAGGACGAAGTACGGCAACATCCAGGAGGAGGGAGGAGCTGGCAAGGCAGCAGAAGGGGCAGACCAGGTCCTGATAAAACCTTGTTTCATAAAGTAGGCAAATAGTAGTAGTAGTAGTCCACTGTTTTCTGCTGCTGCAGCAGTAGAAACATCCTGCAGCCGCATTCAGTCTTTCTTCAGTCCTTTCCACTTGGTCCGGCTCATCCCGAGCTTCCTTAGCTCCCGTAGGTTTCTTTCTGACCGCAACGGTCCTTGTCCTCTTTCTTTCAGGTCTGCCCTCAGTAGGCTCAGTAAGTCTTTGCAGTGCAGAGGCAAATAGTAGTGGACAACCTCAAGTCAACCGTACACACTCACGCCCAAAAAGACGCTGTGTGGGCTTGAATAAAGTTCTGAACGGGAACTATTTGGCTACAGCATCCTTTTTGAAGATGTGGAATGAGTGTGTACTGCTTGCCTACTTGTTTTATGAATTATACAGCAATAAAGCAGTCAAAACTGTCCAGGCAACCACCCGGCGTATAGTCACAAGCCAAATTAAAGCAGTCCCATTCAATTTTACATACATGTAGTTAAAACCCTCTGCTAAGCTACCAACTGTCCAGGACTGGCTGGAGCTTCTCTGGCTGGACAATACGGTTTTGCCCCCATGGAGATCTGCTTGGAGATTAAGCCAGTGGTATACCAGAGCCAGTAGAAGTCCTCAATATAAAATTGATAGATATGATTCCAGCATACTTCTGGGTAGCGTGTGTAGTCCAGTGGTTAGCGATCTTACCTCTGGAACTAGAAGCTCGGGGTTCGATCCCGGCTGTGTCGCTCACCGGGCATGCACGCTACCGGAAAGGGTCGCAGTCCTTAGGACGGGACGTTAAGCCGTGGTCCACTGTTCATTATGCTTGTCGAAAAGAGCTAGGGGAATTTCTCCGGTACAATGAACCTGTAAATACTGTATATAGCGTCTGTCTTCTCTGTCACGACCAGTGGAAGATTGGCTCATCTGTTCACTGAATTCATTTGAGCTTAACTGGATCGAGATCACTTTCCTTTTTTTTCCTTTCTGACTGCTGGTGTTGTTGACTGTCTTGCAGTGAGGAGCAGAGGAGAGGAGGCACCACCACCACCTCCAGCCCTCCCTCTGACACCAGCCGGCCAACGGCGGTGGCTGTCTCCATGAGGGCACCTCATCCCCGCGACGTGGAGTCAGACAAACAGTTTCTGGTGAGCCAAGAGAAAATTATCAATGTAGCAGAATTCACTTCTGCTCAGGCCTAGGAAAAAATGTTTTATGTTACTTGTACGACCCTAGCAAACCCTGTCGTTCCTAGCCTACCTACTGACTCAGGACCGTAATCAGAAACACAACATTAATTTTCTTAGGCCGTAGTGGTGTTAAATCAATGGATACATAGACAGCAAGAGTGCATAGTTTGTACATGTACTGTGTGTGACTTACATACAAAAGAATAGATGAGTACCAACCAAGTTTGTATCATGATATTCTTAGTATTCAATGCATCCTCAAGGTTATTGACATTGTCAATGTATTTACAAGCTTGCCATAGCTGCTGCTCCTTACATCACCATTAGCATTTTTATCTTCGCCAAGTACTATAGTACTCGGGGTAGATTATGTTTTCGGTTGAGCCAGCTGTTTGGTGGGTCTGTATGTATGTCAAGAGCATAACTCAAGAAACCTTTGATGAATCTTTATGATTTTTGGTAGGTGTGTAGTGGTTGTACAAAGGAAGGTCAAGTTCAAAAATGGTTTACCTTGCGTTTTTCAACAGTACTGCAGCGGACTTTTAATTTTTGTGCGTTTGTATGTAGGCCAAAAAGGTGACGGAAACGTTGATTGATCTTCATGATTTTTTGCAGGTGTGTAGATGTTGTAGAAACGGAGGTCAAGTTCAAAAATGGTTCTCCTGGCATTTTCTGTCGGCACTGCAGCGGGCTTTGTGTGGATGTGTATTTTCTTGTGGACAACATAACTCAAGAAGCTGTCGATGGATCCGTATGATATTTAGTGGATGTGTAGGGTTTAAAAAAAGGAAGGTCAAGTTCGATAATGGGCCTTCTAGCGGGTACCTAAGGCACTGCAGCGGAGCTTCAAAATTTAGTGGCATATTTTCTGAAAGTGCTATGGTCATGATTTTTGTGTGGTAGATAGCTCACGCCACAGGAATTAAGTTGTGTAAGTTTGGGCCCCCTAGCGTCTTGTTTGGAACTGCAGTGGGTGTTTTTGTTTTGACCTTCGGACATGAATAACTTGAGAAGGGGTCGACAGATCGTCGTGAAGTTTGGTATGTAGAGAGCTCAGATGGTGTTTTACACAATCAATGACTTATTATGCAAATCAGGAGCTAATCTGCATAATTAGTAAGGATAGTTTGTAAATCCAAGTACATTTCACAATGGGCCATGTGACAGTGTTCCCGAAACAGGTCAACAGAGGGCCTTGCCTAAAAGTATAAATAAACGAATTGGGCACATAAATAAACAGTTGGGACAGTCTCACTACACTCCAAGCAGATGTGTGGGTCCGGTTGGTTTTTAACGTGTTCAGTTTAGCCATTTGTGTCCAACACACGGTTGGAGACATAACGGAAAGGGGACAAAATAGAAAGCCTGACAAAAGCACCTAAAAACATGTCAAAAACCAGCACTCCTCTGCTCAGAGAGTACACTGCACCAAAACTGCACCACTGCTAGGTATTACCTAGCACCGTATGAACAAGTTACATGTATGTCTTGCAAAATGTGTATGATATGGAGTAAAGATTTATTTTATTCATATATATTGACTGTACCATTTAATCATAACTTTCAATAGTTTTGATGACCAGTTATAACATATATCAGCACACTATACACATATACTAGTCCTGTACCACCAAATGATTTTTATCCCTATCTAGACTGGCCTCATTCTCCCCAAATCGTAACTTTCAAACGGTGTGGTGTATGATCAAATTTGCTGGGGGTGATAAGCATGTAAATATTAATCACTCTCCTTAATAAGCCTTGATTATTTGGCGAAGATAATGTGTTCGTGGAACTCTAGTTTTCCTTACTTCTCGTTGCCTGTTTTCACAGGAGTTGATGAGGGAACTTGACAGTGAGAGAGAGAGGAGATGGAAGGCAGAACAAGCAGCCAAGCGACTGGCAGACCAGGTCAAGACACTGCAGGAAAAAGGTCTGTAAACCTATCAAATGTTTACTGACTGCAGTATTTCATCAAGAAAAATATACATTTAGGGGACTGAAACTCTCAAACTCGTTGCCAATCTGGAATCATGACTGTCACAGCATTTTCCTATGCAGAGCAGGCTGCCAAACCGGGACGAGGTTTACACTTTTGTGGGCATGTCCTCTAACCACGCTGCTGTCAGCCAATTAGAAACTTGCCTTTGCCTAAAAAATCATTCTCTGATTGGCTGACAGCTGGTTAGACTAGTCTAACCACGCTGCTGTCAGCCAATTAGAAACTTGCCTTTGCCTAAAAAATCATTCTCTGATTGGCTGACAGCTGGTTAGAGGCTATGCCCACAAAAATGGAAACCTCTGCCTGGTTTAGCTGAGCTCTGCATAGGATTTTGTATGAAAACCAATATGCTAAGAATCAAATCTCAATTTCCCTCTCACCAGGTACAGAAGAGCAGGAGCTCCAGGCTGTTGCTATCCAGGCCACCTCCAGGCTGAAACAGGCCCTGATGAGTGAACGAGAGACCAGGGGGAAGCTTCAAGATCAGCTGGATGCTCTGAAGGTAATCTCAGCACTTCACATCTTCAGAAGTAAGATATGTATCGTCACGGAGGTTACACATCCAGGTAATAAGATGCGCAAGGTAACAGTTAGTCAAGAAACTGAATAGATTTAGGAAACAGTCAGGTGTTTCAGGTAGCATCAAGTATCTTTCGTAAGTGACTGATCAGTCACTGATGAAAGTCACGGTCACAATCACTGACAAATGATAGTGGATTCGACCTGAAACGTCTGACCATGCACTAAATCTATCCAGTTGCTTTATTAATCAAAAGTACAAGTCACAAGCAAAAGCTACAAGGATTAGATGAATGAAATACATGTAGTGCTGTTGATAGATGGAAAAATGGAAACTTAAGTGAAAGATCTCCGTCCATGTTTGGCAGGACCAAAATATCTTTGCTTACATCTAAGGTTTGGGGACCCTCTAAAAAGTACAATACTGACACTTAGATACATCCACTTGATTTCACAAGCTCCGTCTCACCCGATAGGAACAGTTGGCAGGAACAGTAAAGAGACTTGGGACAGCTGAGAAGGCAGAGGAGGATCAGAGACGAGCGCTACAGGCCATGGAGGAGACGGCTGTGAGGAGGGAGACGGACAGACTGCAGCAGCAGGCTCATGAGGTCGGACGTTAGGATGTTTTTAGAGCTGAATTTAAAATGAAAAAAGAAAGACTTCTTGTACTTATGACACTGTGCAAAGTGTGGTTCCATAGCCTTTTTGGGGCTGTAGGGGGAGTGGGTTATCCACTGTGTCTAGGGCACTATATTAGAAGCTGAAGCCCATACCAAAAGTTAGGTATCCATTTTTTACCTGGAAGGAAAGTTGTGTGCTTTCCCAAGGATGCAATGTTTAGACAGGAATATCAGGGCTTAACCCCCTGACATCTTGTGTCACGCCACTTGGACATTCAATGCTACACCGGCCATTTTGCGCCACACAGGTTGAGTTTTTTTTAAGTCTTGTAATTTGTATGTCGATACATGACTTTGTATTACTGACATTCCTACTCACTTCCACAGGCTAAGAAGACCCAGGAGGCCCAGATGAAAGCCTCGGCCTCCCAGCGGGAGTTGGACCTGGTGCGACACTCCCTACAGCAGAACAAGGACCAGATCCAGGCACTGCAGGCACTCCTGGCAGAACGGGAGCAGGAGCACAGGTGTGTGTTTTCTCCTTATGCTTGTTTGTTTGTTTGTTTGTTTGCTTTGCATAACCTTTAGGCATAGCACATCAGTTTTGTGCAGTAAGTACAAGCTGTGTGAGACTGGATTGTATGTTTGATCCACTCACACTGGGAAGGACCCCTACTCTTTTCGATAAGTGTAGTGAGTTCTTTAGTGTGCTCGAGGTGTGGCTCTACTCAAACATGGGGCCTCTGGCTCTATGTAGACTATTTGTAAATTACTGTATTGTAAGCCAAGTAAGCTATTCTTGAACGAGTTTAAATGATGACTCTGAATGATGTCTCTTAAAGTACCTGAAATGTTTCCCTTGACTATTATTGCAGGAAGGAACTTGCTGGTCGTTTTTCCCTGAACAGTAAGGAGTTCCAAGAGGTCCTTGCTAGAGAAGTTGCAAAAGAAGAAAAGAGGCACTCTCAGGAGCTTACATCTCAACAGCAAAGGTGGGGAACATAAGACTGTATCTTGTCTGTCTTTGGATGATCTATCAAATATGGATGACATCCAGGCAGACATAACTTTTCGTCTATCAAAAAAAAGAGAGAAGTTTGTTCAACCTTCCTGACCAGTTAGATTTTATAATGAAACCAACTTTTTTTTTGCTCAACTTTTTTTTCAATATGCTCACATCGGTTTTGGGGTGCCCAGAGGATATCATCCATATAATCAAACCAGTATGGCCTTATATAGGTGCAAAAATGTGGGCATATGTTTGTTTGCTAATCTAACTGTCAAACAATGTTCTTGTTTCTTTGTTATCAGAATCGAAACTCTGACTAAGCAGTACACAGATCTGGAGGATGAGTTCAGAATGGCCTTACAAATAGAAGCCAGTCGGTTCAGGGAAGTCCAGGAGGCTTTTGAGAATGCCACAGGGGAGGCCTCCAGGTATTTATGAAGATTTGCCATATTGGTAAAAGGATTGATTGAGATAACAGGTTACTATCACCTTTTCAAGATGTCAACCCAGAGACCAGACTGTAAGGTTGATCGACTTACACAGGTAAGAATCTTTTTTCGATAAGTGTGTCTCTCCTCAAATACAGGTGCTCCAGCATTACATCCCATCGAAGAGGATGTCTCCAACCAAAGCTATATACTCATTTTCACGGGAGTTGAATGAGGAAATAGGACTGGTATCAATTGCCTTTCTCAAGGGCACAACCTTGGGGCCTGCCAAGGATCTGTATCTAGCTGTATAGCCAGCATAACTGCCCATCGGCGTAACACATCAACTTTGGATTTGAAGTCAACAACCCTAACCTCAATTCCACCCTGTGACCTTACAGGTACAGGGCGGCCATGTTGTCAGCTCAGGAGAAGGAGAAGAAGGTATCGATCATGGTGCAGGAGCTGACAGCCATGGTGAAGGAGCAGAAGGGGAGGATAACTGAGCTGTCCAAGTCACGACAGGAGGCACTTAGGGACCTCAGGGTCAGTAGATCAAACCTTAGTTAAAAGTTAAAACCCTCCCACACCATTATTGATGTATAGGGCGGTGCCCATCTCCGTTTCATAGCCCTGGGCCACACTGTGGTGCAATCACTGTAGCAGGGGGCTAGTCCACTGGCAGTGAAGTGTGTTTAACTTCCATACTGTTTCAGAAGTATGTACCATTTTAAAAAGTCTTTGGTATGACTCAATGCGCCTCTTGTCCAGAGGTGTCCTACCTGGGGCTTGAACCCCAGTCCTTCTGGTCCAAGTAATTTGAACCAGATGTGGTGAGAGGCAGAAGGCGCAGACCACTACACCACAGGGACACCCCAGTATATCGAACCTACTGTATATCAAACAGTAAATTGTTTTTTTTTTTTTTTCAAGGAAAAAGAACTAGAATGATTTTTTAAATGATAGATGTTCTTCATCATTAAGTGTGGGATTGATGCACTTGATTGACCATCTTAGTTCTTCTCTTGACTGAACATGAATGAACCTTCCAAGCTACCTTGTGCTTTGTATTCATATGGTTAGAAAACTATTTAATTTCAACACCTGCACCTCCAAGATAAGCATTTGCTGACATAGGAAATCAGTTACAGTGGATGGGAAGTTTTATCAATATTTTGCGTGTGGGTTTTTCAGGGAATTGTTTTAGGAAATCCACTGAAAGATAGATAAGATAGCATTTACAAGTATATTTTAAGGATGAGTTCAGAAAACTATTTTCAACACTTAGTAGACCCTCCCAGATTGGCAGTCATTGACTAAAAGACATTTGTGAACTTGAGTTAGCACCTTAAGGTTATGCGTGTGGGCCTTACCTCCTTGTAGGAACGTAACCAGACCCTTGAGACGCAGCTGGAGGAGGCCAGGAGGAGGCTGCCTGCCATGGAGGTCATGAGACAGGACAAGGTCAGACTGCAGTCTCAGCTGACTGCACAGGAGTCGATCATCGAGGGACTCAGGGCAGAGAAGAAACTCTGGAGCCAGGAACTCGCACAGCAAGGTCAGGGTTATTACCTGGATGTGAAAATCAGTTGATGTGTTTGTTTGTTTGTCTTGATGTGAGTCCGCAGTTATGTAAATGTCACAGCCTGCCAGGCTAGGATTTGGAAGTCTGGTTTGGTCCTGTTCCAATGTGATAACAGGCAGGAAGTATTGCTTTTTATGTTGTGATTATGGTTGGTCAAAGTGTTCAGACAGAGATAGACATGGTTCATAATGACGCACTTTTTTGCTTTTGTCTGACATGTGAACAAAATGAATGTCAAAATAATCAAAATTACTTGTCATTGTACACATGTTTTTAGTCTGGTTTGGGTTTAGTCATCATGATGTTTTTTTAACATCGTAAATGTATATTTGCAGGAGCCTCCCTTGCCCAGGATAGAGGCCGTCTGGAGGCCAAAATAGAAGCTCTGACAGCAGAAGTCAGTCTCCTTAAGAAACAGAACGAGAGAGACAACGATTCTCTTAAGATCAAGACGAAGATGTTGGAGGACCAGACAGACGCCATCAAGAAGCTGAAGGAAGGATTGGGAGAGAGGGACATGGAGGTGAAGAAGGCCAGAGAGGAGGCACTGAAGGTACAGAGGGAACTGGAGAAGAGGTTAGCCGAGGAGACAACACAGTCTCAGGACCTACAGGTAAGGAGTATGGAAAATTAACGTTGTGTTTCCGATTACGGTCCTTAAAACTTAGGCTTCATAGGTAGGGATCTCTTTTTTTCTTTCTTTTGTAGATTTCAGCTGATCCAACTAATACATCTTATAAGTTATGTAAAACTGAAAGGCATGAGGACACTGATATTTTTGACATCATATTGTAATCATACAGATACACACAAATAAACCAAACTAACTAAACTAAGTGTACAGGTACATCAGTAGACTGAACAAAGAAGTACAATGTTTACCACACATCCATCTGTTCAAAGCGTTGTTATTTTGTTAACAAAGTGTGAAGTACAGGAAGTCTATAAGAAAAAAAAGACTACATGGACTTGCAATTCCTTTTTTTTCATCACTCAGATATCAGATCAAACATTTTATCCCCTCCACCCAAAAAAAGGCAATGGAAGATTTTTGGCCCATTTTTTTAGGCCTGTCCAGGTCCAGGCAGTGTTGACTAATCGCTTAGACAGTGATAGCAAACTGTTTAGAAACCAACGATTTCATGTATAGTACCTACACTAACATGTCCATCACAAAACATTTTAACAACCGCTGAGCCCTAGGGCTGTTTAAATGTCCTGATGTTGTTTGTTTCTCCTCCAGGAGAAAGTTGACCAGCTGACTGAGCGTAAGGAACAGCTGAAGCAGCAGCTGTCCGACCTGCAGGAGGAGCTGGAGGAGAACAGGAGGGCGCTGAACGTGCTGGACAGGAAGTGGAAGGACAAGGGACAGCTCATCGGCACGCTGGAGACTCAGGTAAAGTTAACCCCTCCACTACATTAGCCTGGGTACCATCCTAGTAGTTACCGCTGGCTTGCCCTATTTGCTCTCCCTTGATAAGAAAGGAAGGGAAGTAAAGAGAAGAGGCTTCTCCCTAGATGTGGCTCCCGGTCGTAACTGCTGACTCTCATCTGTATTTGTACTTGTTTATCATATTATTGAAATTGCATTTGATTTAGTAAATGTACTTACTTGTTTATACTGAAATTTCAATGTAGTCGTTAATCAATCATCCGAATATCTTTAATTTCAACTGGAATGCTCTGTCGACCTTGGCTGCTCTTCCCAGAGGTCCAGTTTGAGGGGGAGGTCACGGGAACACAGATAATAAATGAATTATTACAAATATACATGAAGAAATACCTAATGTAATAATAACAAATTGTCCAATGTCACAGTCTGCAAATCTTCATCAACATTCCAAACTACCGTATCCTTTCATATTGAAAGGTTTTACACTATTGTAACCTTTTATCTGTAGAAAATTCACAGTTTTGTGCAATCAAAACTTTAGGTCAGACAAGCCAAGGAAAACTTTGATGCCAAAGAGAAGAAGCTTCAGGAGGAGAGGAAGCGAGCCCAGGAGGCAGAAAAGGCAGCCCTGGAGCGACTACGGAGGGCCGACGACGCCTTCAGACAACAGCTGGAGGCCAAGGTCGCCGCCCACGAAGACGACCTTCAGAGAGCTGTACAGGAAAAACAGGAGGAGATAGTCAGGGCAAATCAGAGGGTGTTACAGGTGGAGCAAGAAATGAGGGAGTTGTTGAGAGAGACAGAGAACAACAAGAAAATGACAGAAGAAAGGGTGAAGAAACTAAATAAGGCTTTTTCCGAGTTACAGCAGGGTTTGACATAACAGTTCTGATTATTCTGTGCCAAATATTTGCTATGAACGTAGTGTAAGGGCATTCTCCTTTGAAGGGCCTGGCCCATGGCCTATACAACATACCTTCAGAAAGCTCTGCTAAACCTGACTGAGGTTTCTAGTTTTGTGAGCGTGGCCTCAAACCAGTTGTCAGCCAATCAGAGAAATTGGCTTAATGTTTTATCAGTAAAGCTGATTCTCTGATTGGCTAGCAGCTGGTCAGAGGCCATGCCTACAAAAACGGAAACCTTAACCCAGTTTAGCAGAGCCTCCCCAAGGTACATGTATGTTGTGCAGGATGTGTAGGAGACTCTGGGTAGGAGAAAGTGTAACTAAAGACAGTGCAAGTGTAGCATTGGGAAAACATTTACTTTACCGCTCCTATACAATTATAATAGCATTGATATTTGGCATAATAAAATAGATTATTCTGTATAAATGTAAATTCTTCAGTCATCACTTGTTCATTAAAGTTGATTCATTATTCCACCAGTGTATACATGTACATATCTATAATGTCTGACTTGTCTCTACTCTACACAAATCAAACCCTGCAGTGTTGCAAGAAATATCTAAATGAAAAATATTGTTTTCTATTTGTAGTG